>NC_092068.1:24902500-25002500 GCF_039877785.1 Chaetodon trifascialis | reverse complement strand
TGTCACAGGCCCACCTGATGAGGTGGTCCAGGTCTGGACACCGTGAGCTGGGACGTAAGTGACCAAAGTTTACAGAAGAGTGACACGAAGGACGATTCCACAGTAAACCTGCCACTGACATCAGAACACACCCTTCATTCATTTCGTCTGTTCAATGACTGTTTTTGTGAATGGAGTCTGGTGGCTTTGGTGAGAGCTGATTCTGGTTAAGTGAAAGGATCTTAGTCTTGAACAAAAAGGTCTAAAACACTGACGGCGAGGAGGGATTGTCTGCCGGCTGCAGCGCTCTCGTTCAATACTGAACCAATTTCACAAACTGCTGTCGCCATTCATCACTTAGACACACAAACATGAGAAAACAGGGTCCATAATCACAGATCATATTTGACCAGAGTTCCTCTCATTTGTCAGGGACGCTGAAGTCCTCCAGGACACGCAGCGTGTCTCCATGTCAGACAGGGTCACTTCAAAGTGTGTTGAACTGGGTTTTTCACACGTTGGCCACTTCAAACTGACGTCCACTAACACTTCCCGTCTCGCCTCATAACATTCAGGCGTCTTCAGTGTCAGCAGCAAAACACTGATTGCTGTTTCTATGGTTACGCTGCCAACAGGAAGTGCCAGCAGCTAAATACAGCATGCTGCAGATTCAGCAAAATCTAGGAAAGTCTGGATAAAAAAGCAAGGTTCAGGTAGAGTTCTCACCCTAATCTGTCCTGTTTCCATCCCCCAAAGCATGATGGGAAAAGCTTGGTGGTAAAAACTGGAAAACGTCAGCCAGGTTAGCAGCACTAGTGTGATTCAGATAAAAATATCTCAATAATGACTTTTTAATGCTAATTAGCACATGTTAGCATGCTAACATGCTAAACTCAGCTGGTGAACATGTTAAACAGGACACCTGTGTGACGCCAGCATGTTAGCCTTTAGCTGAGCGCACTGCTCACAGGGCTGTCTCACAGTTCTCTCACAGGTGTCGCGTTTTGGACATTTTACAGTGTAAAAATAAAGTTTCCGTCTGTTCTCCTGATCGACTCTCAGCACGTCCTGCTGACACTGAACGCCTGAACAACAGTCACTTTGTTAGCACGCAGACTGAAACCAGCTGATCTTCTCACACCTTCGTCCCGACTCTTTGACACATTTGCTAAACCAGTAAACGAGCGGCGTCGCCTGTCCTCTCATGTACTTGATGCCTCTCATCACCCTCAGCATGTAAACATGGGCAGCGCTGGATGTGGGTATATTCCCTTTAACAGACTGCAGTCTATTCATAACTGCAGTGTTTGCTGCTGCTGCTGCTGCTGCTGCATCGACCAGCGTCCCCTCAGGGATCAATACAGTTTCATTTACTCTCACTCCAGCCGAGCCGAGCTCAGTTCTTTTTAATTTAACGCACCTCTCTGCCGCTGCCACCGTTGAAACGAGTCCGTTCTCCATCAGCCGTTCTTCATCGCAGCCTCTCTTTAAATAAACCGACTTTCTGAAACAGTGAAGAGAAACTCGACCGTCGGGAGTTGTGAATGAGAGTCAGTAAGTGGAAGTGGCTGAATCACAGCGTGCTCTCCATCTACTTCCCTTAATGAACTCCAACTTCCCCTCAGAGGACCAGACCCACTCAGCTACTTCAGGTCAACCTCTTTCACTTTAACACTTTCCACTGATTTCACGCACAAAGGCCAGTTTATATTTTTACATCAGTGCTTGTCTTCTGTGTCTCTGGAGGAGGAAATAACCCTGATGATGTCACAGTGATGTCATCAGGGTAACCTCATCCCGGGCTGTGGCAGCGGCTCTCTCACTCCTTCATTGATTCTCCAGGACTTTACGTGAACTTGTGTAGTTTCCATTTTTATTTGTGTTCTTGTTTTTATTCAGTTTATACTTCCCTCTGTTTGTCTGGACTCATTTCTCCTCTGAGATTCAATAAAGGATGATCTTATTTTAATCCCCCAACATTTTATCAATCACCTCATCAATCAATAAAATGTCAGAAAACGTCCATCAGAGCTTCTCAAAGTCAAAGATGACGGCTGCAGTTCTGTCCTTCTACAACCAAAAAAAACCCCAAAATATTGAGTTTACTGCTGCAGAAGACAAAACAAATGATCCCACTGGAGAAGAAACACACATCAAAAACTGCTTTTAGAAATGGAAACAGCTGCTGGTCAACTTTCTGTCAGTCGATCAGGTGTTTCAGCTCCAATCTCACACCCGGTCTGCTTACAGGCTCTGATGAGAGACACCCTGCAGGTGAACACTGCGCTCCCATTGGTCAACATCACCGCACACCGTGGAACTTGACCTGAAGCTGCGCACGCGTGATGAGGAGGGAGGGAGTCCAGAAGAGCCAGAGACCTGACTGAAGGTGTGAACGAGGCAAAGTCGCCACATGTGACATCACTGGAGCAGCTTGTGTTGTCTCGAGGTTTTATGACTCAAATTCATAAACAAACAGAAATAAGACGAGAGCCTGGAGGAAAAGAAGAGGAGGAACCGGAGCTCCTGGTTTGTGGGGATAATACACGCAAAGAAAAACACTTTGCATCGAGTGTGAACACACCTGACAGCTCTGACGTAATCGCCCTGATTGACGTCCAGCGTCAGAGTTCAGGGTGAAAGCGGGAGGCTTAACGCCGCTCTTCCTCTCTGAGAGTCACATGGTCAGACTGACTCCACCCTCACGTCTGCACGCTAACTATGAAGCCACAGACAGCAGCTGGTTAGCTTAGCACAAAGAACAGGGGGGAGCAGCTGGCTCTGTCCAAAACATCCACCTCCCAGCACCTCGGGCAGAAAACATCTAAAAACAATGTGAGATTGCTCAGGAGGCCGTGTGATGGAATATTTCTTGGATTATTTCCTGGACGGACTCATTAACTGTTTCTGGGCAGCTGCTTCAAGCAAAGACGCCGGACGGTTCCAGCGTGTGGGCCCATTTCAGACACTATTTCTGCTGTCTGAGAAAAATCTCTGAATTATCTTCCAAGATTTCTGCAAATCAACTGACAGGAAGCTAAATGCTTAATCTGACCTCCACAGCTCTGATTGGCGTGATTGTTTTTCCAGGTGGGGGGGCAGCAGACTTATCTGGACCCCTGAAACAGCTGGAGAAACAGTTCGCCGTGCCGGGCTCTGCTGCACACACAGGATATGACAAAGGCTGTTCCTGGTTTAACGACGGCAGCGTGGAACCCATTCAAACACCCAAAATACACACACGAGCCACAAACTGAGAGGAGCGCTGCAGCGTTCGTAGTATTTCCTCATGTGCAGACGAGGGAACGGAGTGAATGTGTGTGCGGATGTTTCTGTCGACGAGTCCTTCCTCCACCAACACGAGCCATTCATCCAGGACAGAAATAACCTCTTCACCAGCAGCCAGGGAACTTCACTCAACAGGACGCCAGGAAATTCTTGTTTTTTCATTTTTCTTTTTTACCCAGCAGCCACCGGGGGCCGGTCCGCGCCTGACTGCAGCCCAGTAGAACGGACAGACAACTGAACAGATGATGGTCTGCGGCTAGTTTAGATGAGTTCAATTCACAAAACAAAGTGATTTCCCACTTTCAGAACAAAATGAAGAAAAGTTCTCGGAGCAGATTGAACCAAACGTCATCTCAAATGTTTTTTATATAATTATAAAATGACAAAGAAAGAGTACTGCAGGCTAACTTTAGGAGCCTTGTAAACGAGTAAGGCTGAGATGGCGTCTTCTTGTTCTTGTTGACCACCCGGCAGCAGATTTCTGGATTAACTGTAGTCCATCGAGGGATCTTCAGAAAGGCCGGTGAAAGGAGCATTACAGCATCTAATCTGCTTGAAATAAAAGCAGGGTTTTGGGCATCTTGTTGGAAGATGAATGGGCAACTTTTTCTTAAACCGAAGAAAATCAAACATCGACGTCTCACATCCACCAAAGTTCACAATAATTAAACTCTCATTTTGTCAGTGTTTCATCTCTCACACGACCAACTCTACGATCACAGAACGCTTGCGAGTCCTAAACATGGGAATGTTTCCCATCTCCACCAGCCTTCACATATAACACCACCACCACCGCAGTACTGCGAGGCAAAGACCCAGAACACCAACAGTCTGACCACATCCTTGACCCAGTCTCCCAACTCCAAATATATAATTCACTTCACCCAAAGAACCAATGGAGCGAGAGAAAAATAACCCCGAACCTCCCCGTCTCTGAGCTGAGATGGTTCGATCCACCGGCCGTCTCACCGGCAGAGAGGCTGAAAACGATGACTCACTGACCATCAGAGAGGGAAAACAGAAGAGAAAAGAAAGAATCTGAGTCAGAGATCAAAAGACAGAAGAAAGAGAAAGACAGAAAATAGGACCAAACGAGGGACAAATATAGAGAAAGACAGAGGACAGAGTAAGAGACAGACTGTTATTTTCCAGGGTGTGTCAGCCAGCTTTCATTCATCCAGTCTGAAACCACAACAAGCCACCGACACACTGACTGACTGTCACACAACACGAGCACGAGCCATCTGTTCGAAGGCGTCGGTCTGTGCATGTCTGCGTGTACATCGACCCCAAACAACAACCTCTGTCTGACTTCCTGTCTGCGGCGCTCCGCTCCCATTGGTTCCTGCTGGAGAAACAAACCTTTACAAACACCGCGCAGATGTAAAGTTTCAGCTTTAAAACGGTTTTCCTCAAACAGCTGCTCACTGTAGCTTTTAGCAGGCAAACAGGAGGAAATGGAGCATCTGCTGGGACTATTTTCAGCGGCGGATGAATCCACACTAGGTGCTGTAGTGAGTCAGACGTCACTGGTTCCACTTTCACAGAACTGGTTTATGAGGTCACATCATTAGTTTGTGCATATACACATGCAAACTGAGATCAAATGTGACCCCATTTGAGGAAATGCCTGGCTGCAGACCAACCCGACCAATCACAGCTCTGTGGACAAGGACGTCGTCCTCCTGCAACACTCACTTTAGAGGTGACGCAATCAAATGAAAAACAATGAAGATGCAAGCGGGCCTTAAAACCAACGCACCAAAACATGCAGGTCATGTGTTAAGAGGCCGTGACTCGAGTCCTCTAAACTAAACAACATGAGCTTCTTCTGATCGGACATTCAGGACGCGACAGATTTGTCCATTGTCCTCAGAAACAGCAGCTGAATGTAATCCAAACAGCTGTCCTCAGCAGACGAGCTGCCGTGAGGAAAAAAGCATCATTAATTAATGATCACTTCAATATAATTAATTCAATTAATGCAGGTTAGAGAGACTCTGCTGTTGTTAAAGACTTCGAGAGATTCGAGAGGTGAGCTGCAGGTTCTTGGTTTATTTGTACGCTCATCCACACATCCATCCGCCTGTCCGTCCATCCATCCATCCGTCCATCCATCCATTGCTTGACAGACACGAGTCATAATTCGCTGGTCCACTTCATGTCTTTGTCGACATGCGTCACTTCTAAGCGTTTAAACAGATGCGTGTTGTTTTAACAGATGTGTATTCATTACTGCTGTTTGCTAGCAGCTCCATTAAACACGACGTCAGTCTGATGCCACAGGAAACGACATGAAAAGTGTGAAATGCAACGTTCTGTTTGTTATTTAGCAGTAAAATGATGTAACAGATCCATCAATACGACTGCTGCTGCTCTTTGATATCCAGGGTGCTTTGTTAGACAGCAGATAACAGAGTTCACATGTTCCACTCAGGCCTCACTGCGAAACAAGTGCTTGATCTATAATGGAAGAAGAAGAAAACTGCAAACAGCAAACTTCCTCCAAACTGCAGAGGAGATCCTCTGCCTGCAGCAGAAAGGTCTGGACTGACTAAAAACACAGGAAGCTCATTATGGATTCTGTTTGAAGCGATGCAGAGTGAAGCAGAGTCGAGTTACTGCTGAGTCGGATCGACGGGTTCAAGCAGTTTAACGCTAAAACTGAACCAAACATCATCAAGACATCAGGAGCCCCTCCATCAGGAGCCCCTCCATCAGGAGCCCCTCCATCAGGAGCCCCTCCATCAGGAGCCCCTCCATCAGGAGCTCCTCCATCAGGAGCCCCTCCATCAGCAGGACCCACAGACCAGCCTGAGGGTCAGCGGAGGTCCATCTATCAATGGACTTTAAGTGGAAGTCAGATGTGCTCAGGTCAGCGCTGTCCTCCTCTGAGACGTTGCAGAAGTCTCTCTGAACACACCCCTGCTTTGTTCCAGCTCTCCTTCAATCCTTCATTTCGTTTAAAAGTGGCGAAGTACAGAAAGCTGCGAGGGTCAAATAACTAAGCATCATCAGACGTTTGAAGAGGTTAAAACATGGATATTTCTCCTGTGCTTCTTCACACTTGCACACTGAGGATTGTGTGTTCTCTGAATTACTAAAACTACACTGTAAAAATACTCAAGTTAAGTACAAGTACCTCAAATTTGTACTTTTTACAGTACTTGAGTAATTGCAGAACTTGAGTAAACATGCTTAGTTACTGTCCACCACTGGTTGAGGGTGAAGACAGCATGAGGAAGGTTGAAGACTTCAAGACTTTGCTGCTGTCCATCAGTGAACATCACTGCAGGACTCTGAGTCTCACCATCTAACCTTTGACCTCTGTGGAGAGCAGTGCCGGGGGGCATTTCCTCCTCCAGTTAAACCAGCACAGAGAACAGATTCTGGACAGACTTTTGTGCTTTGAGGGCCAACATCAAGGATTTTCATTGGAGGTTTTCACACTAAAACTAATCCAAATATTCCAAGTATTCAGCAGAGTTTTACACCAGGATCAGATCGTAATCAGAGCTGAAGAGAATCATGGGACAAAAAGTGGATGTGAAAAGGTCCAGACTTCAAGTCACGTTAGCTAAAGCTGCAACAATATTTCTACAACAACAAACCATCTGCAGCTCAGGAGCTTTCGGCCTCTTTAGCTGCTGCCTGGTTCAGTCTCAATTGTTTTCATCAAACAAGCTACACAGTACTGAAGAAGGCGGTAACATGTCGGATGTGTTTGTCATGCTGCCCCCAAGTGGACACAGAAAATGTGACGGTGAAAGATAAAAGATCTCTGCTAGAAAGCTCGATCCCCAACAGTTGCAGCTGGTGTCCTCGTGCGACAGTGTCCTCCCTGCTGTAAATAAAGCAACCTGACACGCTTTCTTGATGCCATCTGGTACAAAAACGAGCTACAAATGTGTCTGCAGGTTCTTCTGCAGGTCGCACAGAAAAAGCTTCAGCTCTGAACACATTTCACTGAGTTGCATCAGTAGATCAACAAAAACAGCATTTCTGTAGTTAGTTTCTAAAACTGTGAAACAGAAACTGTGAGGTCAGGACTGAAGAGACGAACAGACAGAAAACAGACGCAAATGAGAAACAGGCAGCAGAGTTCAGATGATTTAAGAGCAGCATCAGACAAACAAGGCGGGAAAAGAATCAGCGTGACCTCATGTTTCATCAAGAACCAGGAACCAGTGAAGCCACCGGTTCTACTGAGAACTGCAAGATCAGGGTGGAACCACAGTGAAGAGTTTAAGACCCTCAGTGAAGCAGTGGAGCGTCCTGGACAGGTGAACCACACGGGAAGCCAAGGCTGAGGTCTTTCACCTTCCAGGTGAATCAGGTTTTCCTCTCAGTTTGGTTTGTGGAAGGCTCGAACTACTACAGTACCCATGAGCCTCAGCGTCTGCTGCTCCATCTTGTGTTGTGTGTTAGCTGCTGCAGCGCCCCCTCACTGCAAAACTTCATGCTGTTCACCTTTTGAAATCCATTTAGTGCAGCTTGAAACATCTGCAGCTGATGTTTCAAACTCAGCCAGAAGCTAAAAGGATTTCTTCTTTAAAGTGTGGAAAAACATCCGAAACAAAACGTTAAAAACTGTTAACTGAGACGAGATGAAGCAGACAAGAAGGAGCTACAGACAGATGGACAGACAGAGAGACAGAGAGACAGAGAGACAGAGAGACAGACAGACAGACAGACAGACAGACAGACAGACAGACAGACAGACAGACAGACCAATCATCAAATGGACCAGCACACAATCAATCAAACTCAGCATCATCTGATCACAAACACGCGGCTTTCCAGCGGTGAAGTACTCAGATCCTGTACTCCAGTAAAAGTACTAATTCCACTGTAAAAATACTCTGTTACATGTAAAAGTCCTGCAATGAAAATGTAACTTCAGTAAAAGTATTGAAAGTAACAGTACTTCAGTAAAGTGTCCACTGTGTCTCTGGTCTCTTTCATCTGTTTTGTGTTGGACTGAAACTGATGATTCTTTTCATTCTGGATCAATCTGCTGATTATTTTCTCCATCGATCGATTGAAGCTGTCAGGTAAATGTAAAAAGTACAACATAAAAGTAGATGTACTCAAATGAGTACTGAGTTACTTTCCACCACTGGAGGTTCAGCATGTCATCACAGATTTGTCCAGCAGAGGGCGCAGACAGGTTTTCACACTGTAAAAGATGGCGCTTCTTCCCGCTTGTTTCAGTAAATACGTCCGACTGCGCTGCTGGCTGCTCGTTTCTGTCAGCAACAGTTAAAGTTTCTCTTTAAGAAGCGGATTTAAAGGATCTCGAGCTGAAATCGAGTCGATCAACAGAAACGATTCTTAATCATTCGTCTGGTTGAAGCATTTCCAAGTAAAAAACGGACAATTTACAAAAGAGTAAACTAATAATCAATCAATCAATCACCAGGATCTATTTTTCAAACTCTCAAGCATCAGCTGTGACCCTGAAGACCCGGACCAGCAGACTCACCTGTATACGGCCGGGTAGGGTGGAGCGTACAGGTACCTGTCCTCCAGAGCCCCGCCCCCCCAGCACAGCAGGTAGCTGGCCATGTCGACGTGGCCCCGCCCACCCCCGCACCCAGCCTGCGACGTCAGCGGCTGAGCAGCCGCCAATCAACCCTCATCCACATCGGCGTCACCGAGGGAAACGGAGTGACATCATCCAAACGTTAATGAGGTGACATCATCGGAAGACGCCTGTTTCCAGCTCTGCTTCAGTCCGGCTGCTTCATTCAGAGCCTTCTCCTCCGGCAGCGGCAGCGTCTCCTCCTCCTCCTCCTCTCCAGCCCGGCTGGTTTCAGTCCTCCTCCTTCGTCTGCTTTCCCTCCTCACTGCTCTGTCAGCTCCTCATTCCTCCTCCTCCTCCTCGTCCTCTCGGTTTCTTCAACACCAAAAATCTCAACAGCAGCTTTTCTCTCAACAACTTCACTGCACAACTTTCTCTCTCCTCCTCCTCCTCGTCACAGTCGGAGCTTCTCCTCCCTCCCCGCTCGTCCATCAGCTGGGTTATTTTCCTCCACCGAGGGGGGAGGAGGAGGTATGTGTTTCCTCCCCTGTTTGACCCGGGATGCCCCTCCTCCTCCTCCTCCTCCTCCTCCTCCTCCTCCTCCTCCCTCTGTCCTCTCCTTCCCCTCTTCCTCTCTTTGTCTCCTCTTACCTTCCTGGAACTTTTCATCGGACTCTTTTCTCAGATCTTTGTGACAAACGTTAAGTTTGATTCACTGCGAGAGAACAGAAGGACGTCTTCTGGACAAAGACCCAACAACACAAAGAAAAAAGGACGTGTCACGATTAAAGTTCAGCTCGTAGACTCCCAGCTTCCTAAAACTCCTCTTTTCCAACTTTTACTGCATTTTACTGATCTTACTGGCTAATAAAGAGCTAATATGCTACAAATATGCATGCTAATGAGAAACTAGTTAATGGTGAATATGCCGACCTGAATATAAATTACAAATTATTTGACATGATTTGAAATTTAATGTCATCGAAAACAAACAAAACTACGATGAAATTTAAATTCAATTTGACGTATTTGGTGACTTAATATTATCAGATGAGGTTGTATTTGATTTTCAGCCACTAGATGTCGCACTGCACCAGAGTCTAACACCAAAACAAATCGTCTCGTCCGCCAAACCTCCCGAAAGCTGCTCCAGAACACACGACAGGAAATAGGATGACCCTACCGCTTTGTGAGCGACGCCAAGTGACACCATGCGAACACACAGCAGGCGAGACGACGCAGCGCTAAGTTACTAATGTAGTGACGGGAATATTGAATTTGACAGTCAGGAGTTATTTTAGCCACATTAGAAACACATTCAGACTGGTACGAAATATTTTTTCAATCTGCGGAGAGACGTAAATCCATGTAGCACAATTATTAGCATTCTCGCTAGCTTCCGAAAACAAAGGCACACTTTTAAAGCTGCGAGGAGGCCGATGAACACGAGGAGGTCCAGCAGCGTCACAGGAGGACACAGGTGTGCTAACACACATTAACATGCATTAACACGCACTAACATGCACGCTCACGTGCACTAACATGCACGTGCAGCTGAACCAGCTACGAAAGAACAAAAATCTAATTGCAAAACACACACACACACACACACACACACACACACACACACACACACACACACACACACACACACACACACACACACACACACACACACACACACACACACACCACTTTATTTTTTCATAGCAAACAGCTGTTTGCTGCTGTATTAATACTCAACATTTCATACAAAGAAGCTTTAATAGCAGCAGTAGCTGTAATAATAACAGGCCGTCAGGATTCGGACACCAGAGGAACGTCTGCACGCTTCAACAGTTCGTAAAGCAGCAGCATCACCACCAGCCAGGCGTAAAACAGGTCAGAGGTCAGAGGTCACAGCACCCAGACAGCAGATGGAAAAGATCCACACAGAGAGAGCGAGGAGGAGGAGGAGGAGGAGGTTTGAGAGTTTGTGTTCAGGGAGTGTTTCTAGTTGTCTGACAGGAGTGGGAGGTCTGTCTTTCCATCCCGTCTGTGAAACGCTGGCTGAATGAATCCATCTGGAATTTCCCTCTATAAGCTGATAAAAGTGTGTGTGTGTGTGTGTGTGTGTGTGTGTGTGTGTGTGTGTGTGTGTGTGTGTGTGTGTGTTGGGAGGAGTCTCAGTATAGTGAAGAAGAAGAAGAAGCTGTTGTATGGGTGTGATCTTGTTTTTCTCTGCTTTGCTTTCAGGAAACTTTCACTGCGGTTTGATTTGTTTTCAACTGGAAACAATAAAGTTTGTGTTTGAATTTGAATTCTGCATCCACACCCAGTGCAGGGAGTGGACGGAGGCCAAAGGAAACCAGTGAACTCCTCCAGACTGAAACACAGAAAGCTCCCAGCAGCACTTTCAGTGTTTTCATTTCATTCCTTGAATATGTTCGAGTGCTCTGAGGAGTTTCTGTCCGAAGCTTTGAGAGTTTAAAAACACACACGAACAAGAAAATACGACAAAGGTTTTTATTTTTAGTCCCTGAAAAACAGGACTGAGCTTCTAGGCGTTCATCTGAGAACTAAATTTTTCTAATGACCTGCAATTTACAGACAGGAACAGCCGCTAACTGCCTGCTACAGCTAAAGCTAACTCCAGCATGAACGATCTTTGCTAAGCTAACGCTGGGACGTAACAGATGAACTCAGCCATGTTTGAAAGCTTTCCTGTAGATAGAGCTAATCATGAGCCAAAGCCATGAATACACCTTATTATCAAAGCCCTGAGTTAAAAGCTAACGTAGGTTTAAGCTGTAGGCTAATCCATTCAGTAATTATCTCTCTATACAGCAGCTCTTATTGGCAATGGCTGCTTCACATTAATACATGTCACCTGGACAAACATGGGGCTTTTATTTTGAAAGACAATAAACTTGTCATGGAGGTTCGTGCTGAAATGAGTCCACAAAACAAGACAACAGCTATTTGAAGGATTACAACTTTAAGAAGAAGAATCATGTTGGACTCATTTGTCGTTCGTTGTGGTGAATTTCTCCTTCTACTGCACTGAACACTGCAGGCGATGTGAATACGAACGCCACGCAGCCGTTAACACACGTTCCTGTAATTATCTCCCACTGATGACGCTCTGAGTGTACGAGGACAGTAAAGCAGACTCTCTCCAGCTTGAAACGAGTTCCTTGAGGTGACAGAAAGACGTGGAGTGAATAATAAGATGGCGACTCGTTAAATACAGACTTCACAGCATCTGTAATAGCAGAGCAGCAGAGTTAAGATGGACCAAACGCTCCATCACACCGGCTGAGTCCTGCGGTCTCAGATGAAGGCAGTGAAAGCACAGCTGCTGGCGTCCTGGTGGGACTCGCCACGTGCTGCGGTTTGGTTAAAGTCACCATGGGGAGCGGGAAGCCGAGACCGACGGGATGCGGAACCAAAACTGATCACCAAATGTCACATGAGCGGATCAAGAAGATCGCCACAGAGAAACATGGTGACAGGAAAGATGCCTGAGAACGAGACCAGGATGCAAACCGTCGCACTAGAGACACACTGAAAACCAGATCCGCTTATTTATAAGAGATATGAATCATGTGGATGCTCACGTTATGCCACCAGGGTTTCCAAATCATCTTTCCAAACCACCGAACTATGTCTGAAGGTGTGTGAAAAGCTAATAAAAAAAACAGGAGGTTCGCCTAAAAGAATTATTTATTTATTATTTTTCTCTTTTATTTATTTATAAAAGAAAAACACGTGAGTGCAGGAGGGAAACTGACACACAAAGAGGATCAAACCTTCATGTGAGGCCGATCTTTAGTTTACTGGTACAAAAGCTCCTGAACATCAAGTCCTGAACATCAAGTTCAGAGTTAATGAAAAATGAGCAACATGCTGAATGAAGCTAAAAGTAATAGATTACTGGTTGTACTCCTGCAGGATCAGTCTTGTACACATTTCTTACTGTGGGCACTGAATGAAACTGACCCTGGTCCTGGTCAGTCTGTCCTCACCAGACCATCACGACATATAAAAACAGAGGTCAGTACTGGGAACGTTTGCTGGTTTGATTTGTTCTGACTGGAAGAAGCTGTTTTCACAGTTCATGGAGGTTCAAGCTTCAGCTTCAGATGAAAACACAGAGCTAACTGTAGGCTTTAACCCATGAGCGAGCTAACAGTGCTACGAAGCTAGCATGATGAGCAAGCTAATTGTAGGTTAAAGCTAGTTTGAAGCTAATGCTAGGCTGAGAACAAGACAGAAAACAAGGTGTTGAACAAAGCTCAGCGCCTTAGAGTCCTGGACCACCAGGACGCCGTTACTGTACGAGTTTGAGCAAGTTCAAACACATTAAACGGCTTTTTACTATCTGCTTTTCCTAAAACACAAGAAATAAACATTAAACATTAACGATCAAAAGCTAAAGATGAAGCTACACTGAATAACACGACACGTTCATTTCACTCAACAGTTAAAAGGACTCTGAAAGGACAGACTCTGACTGTCAGCGCCTGTGTTAGCAGGTGCCATGAACAGAAATGTCTGGGGAGGGACGGGGGGGGGGGCTCTCCTCCTGTGGTCCCGGCCTGGAGAACCTTGTGTTGGTTCTGCGCTGAGGAACGCTCTCTGTTCAGACCTCCAGCTGGTCATGTGACCTGCAGCCCCTCTTCCTGTCCGTGTCAGAACCAGGTGCTGAACCACAACACAACATCCCCCTTTGTCTATTTTAAACTCTGACATCTCACGCTCCAGGAAGTTAATCTGCTGTTGCCGTGGTTACCACAGCCACAGCCTGGCCAGGTGCCAGGCCTGATTGGCTGCCAGACAGGAAGGGCCAGGTATGACAGCAGCAGACTGAACAGAGGAGTCATGTTGTAAAGTAACTAAGTACATCTACTCAAATTCTTCATGTGCATAAATTTAACTTAAATCCAAGGAGTTTGACTCGTGAAGTGAAGCTTGTAAAAAGTAAAAAGTTTCACTTTTCTTAGTATGAACTTCACATTAGAGATGGAGCACAAGGAAAAGCCTGAAGATCTGAGCTTTAAACAGCTTTGAGGTAAAATGATCACAGCAGATGAGAGCAGACGTAAAGCTTCATCTGAAGCTCAGAGAGTTAAATCCACACCTTCTCATTTCAGCTTTGTGAGTCTGAGTTTTAAAGGCCTGGATGGGCCCAGCTCATAAAATCCTCCCCACACAAAACATGCTGACAGCCAAAGAAACGACCAAATTACAGTTAAAAATACCCAAAGAACATTTCTCAGCACAGGCGGTCCATGAAAAGTGTTTCAGGTAACGATGAAGAACTCTTCGCTCGTCATCATCACTAAACTTCATCTGAATCAGACGCCGAGTTTCCAGCAGGTTTAACAGAAACGTCCCTCAGCTTTCATAAAGGCCAGAAACAGCTTCAGTACTTTCAAAAAAACAAGGTCGCTCGGTGTCGCTCTCTTTACCACCCACACAAGATACTGTGTGTGTGTGTGTGTGTGTGTGTGTGTGTGTGTGTGTGTGTGTGTGTGTGTGTTCAGCTCAGCTACACATCAGACACTCTATAATTAAACTCATGTGTTGTCTCACAGCCTGAGTGTACAGTTCAGTTAAATCCTCAAACACACACACACACACACACACACACACACACACACACACACACACACACACACACACACACACACACACACACACACACACACACACACACACACACACACACACACACACACACACACACACACACGTTCTTCAGTAGCCTCACTGAAATAATCCACTCGTCACTTTCAGCCATCAAACAAACCTTTAAACGCTTAGACTCTGATGAAAATGTATAGAAACCTCCTCACTCTTAGCCCACACACACACACACACACACACACACACAAAAAACAAATGAACTGCCACTCCATTGTGGCGCTCTGCTGCCACCTTGTGGCTGATCGCTGTGACTGCAGCAGCTTTCATCCTGATAAAGGCGTCATTTCACTCGTTATTTATGGAGTTATTTGATTGTATCTATGAAACATTTTAAATAAAGTTTGGACTTTGACATGCTGCCAATGAAGACAAATGAGCCAACAAAGACTCTTTCTATGAGCACCGGACACAGGAGGGTTACATTCAGACTGATTTAACAAATCAGCCCTTCATCATCTGGATTCCACGATGATGACGAAGACGACATGAGGAACAACAGACAGAGACAAACTGCAGTTCAGTGAATATTTCACATATGTCACAGCAGAGCTGAAATCTTTCACCGTCTGATGGCGGAGTCACATGACGGAGGGCATGGGGCAAAAAATGAGCTCCAACAAATACTCCAACAGTGGAACCAAAACCTGCTGCAGGTTTATCTGAATAAAGCAACACCTGTTCGTCCAGTATGAACTGAAGTATTACATGAAATAAGAAGGTGGTATCAGGATATTTTCACTGTGTTTTCCTGCACTACGGAGAAGTATTTTACCCTGAAATCCAACAAATAATCTCTGATGAACTGCAAAGCATTTCGTCCTCATGACACATTTGTAGAGACGTTCTTTAGAAGTAATTAAGTCCAGTATTGTTTACCTCCATGTTTACCAGCTGCCATTCCTCATCCCACCTTAAAATCATGCACGAATGCAAACTAAGAACCTTTAAAATGTTTTCAGCTGTCATACGGCCTCAGTGATGAACATCACCGACAAGTTTGCGGTTAGTCAAACAAACACAACATGAGCAGCCAGCCTGGAGGGTCTGGAGGGTCTGGAGGGCCTGGAGGGCCTGGAGGGTCTGGAGGGTCTGGGGTCTTATCTGTTGGTCTACACTGACTCGACTAGGTCACATGACAACAATGATCCTGAGGGGAGCAACAGAGTTTGGATTTCTGGCTTCAGCTTCTTCCAGGCTGCATGAGAAGGGACAGGGCCTTACAGGCTCAACCACAAAGGATAACCCCGAGCAACAGAGGCCAGAACAAGCACTTCCTGTCCTCAGCCTGGACCTGCACCATCAGCTGTGACTCACCTGGGACTGCTGTGGAGGGACGGGGCCGAGCTCGCCTTGCGGAAGCCATCTTTGAGGATGGAGCGACGCCACGTCTCTTTCTCCGACCTGGATCGAACCGGAGGGCCGGGGTCATCTTTGGAGCCGCCTCGGAGCCCCGCCCCTGAGGCACTGAGGGTGATTTCAGAGCGAGACGTCTCCGAGGGGGCGGACGGGTCCGGATGGGCCAGCGGGGCGAAGCTCAGCTCGATGATCTGCTTGGCACTCTCACAGATCTGACTCTGAACACACAGACAGATCAGCTTACTTTCTGCAGTCTGACAGGAAACACCCACATGTTTCTTGAGGTCATTCGCAGCCTCGCTCTCCTACCTGGATCTCTGGGGTGAGGGTGGGCAGGTCAAAGGTGAACACAGACGTGGATCCAGAGGTCAGAAGGTCGACGCTGTCCAGGCTGCTGTACGAGGTGCCTTTGGCCCGGTGAGACTCCATGATGCTTTCAAAATGCCGGCTGAAGGAGTCAAGGTTGCTGTCAGAGGGTCGGCGGGGGCTGCCGATGGAAATGGGGGACTTGAGGCCATCGTGAGAGTTAGACGACGCCTCCAGCGGCCTGCAGGGTAAACAAAGACCAAAGTTTGGTTCAGATCAACAACTGCATCAACAAGCTTTCCAACATCGCACCTTTTCTCTTCTACATTTGAGACAGTTTTATTGGACAGAAGGCTCATGTGACCTTATATTCACACTAATCACAACGTCTGGTTATCCTCATGATCCAGTCACCAAAAACATGCCTCTGAAGCCACGTTTGTGACAGAGCTTCAGTTTGGAAACCAGGATCTTTAAGACTTAGACCACCTTCCTGCTGCTCACATAGCCTCGAGTTTAAGAGAGAATATACAGCATCTGTAAAATCTGAATCCTTTATACTTGCATGCGGACGCTGCGGCACACACATCGTGGACTTGAGACTGAACCTGATGATCTTCGTCTTTTTGTTTCCTTTGGTATCACAGTGACCCACTGATAGCTGTGGGCTCATGCTAACAGGAGCTGCTAACAGGAGCTGCTAACTGTGCGACCTCTCACCCCTTCAGCAGCAGACTGAACACCTCGTCCTCCTCCTTGGTGGCTCTCTGTCTCTGTCTGTCCCCCAGCATCCGAACACTGGCCCAGCTCACCACTCCTTCCTCCTCCTCTTCCTCCTCATCCTCCTCCTCCTCTTCCTCCTCCTTCCTTCCACCTGTGCGGGGTTTCAGGGAGGTGTCAGCAGGGCTGAAGCTGTTTCCTGGGACGCTTCGGTTACTCCCAAAGGCCGAGTCCTCCTCCGCCTCGTCGGCTGCCTCGGCCTCCGCCCGCATCACCTGCACCATTGTGACAGAGAGTAATCACACGTGAACATTACGACAGTCCATGAAGGACACGACCAGATGAAACCAGATCACCTCGTCCAGGTCGGTCTCCCTGTAGCACCGCAGCGGCACGGCGTCCAGGTCCGTCTCCGAGTATTTGATGGTTTGGCGGATGATGCCTGTCTTGGAGGCGTGGCCTCGGGGGCCAGGGGTCACCAGTTCCACCTCGATCTGCCGCACCTTGTGATGCGACAACTTTGGACCCTCGCTGTCCCGCCCCCTCCTCTGATTGGCTGGTTTTAGATGGAGGGAGGAGGGAGGGGTGGGGCTAGGCGAGCTGCTGATCGGCGGCGTTGTGGACGGAGCGTCTGCAGGAGAATAGATGCGTGTTGATTCTGAGAACAGCGAAGACAAGTGAACACACCTTTCTGTACGGATGATACAGTTTTAAATACAGTCACTTCCTGTCTGAATCAAACATTACTGACCTCCAAAATGTCTTTCACATACTTAAATTAACATTTTACCATCTGAATAATGAATGCAGTAATCGTGTCTTTTCTGTGCTACAACCAACACCCATCAGTCAACACTGTCGATCAACTGAAGAGAAAAACTGACAGAAAACATGTTTATTGGAGGCAACTTACTGAAGGTAACGGAAAACAAATTAAAACGTTTTGCTTTTTTAACCAACTGATGGGAGATTAAAGGAAAAGTATTACACGTTATATGTCTTTTTAAATATTTAACCACCAGTATGACTTCTTGATGTTTTCAGTTATATTTTGGACTTTTCTGATAACCTTTTAAAATCAGAGCTCCAGACTAATTAGTCAGATTTTTTAAATAATCAAATATTGATATCAGCCTTAATAAAATTCAGCAGTGACCAGGGCACATTATTCATTAGATAACATGAGATTAATTAATGGAAAAAAACTCTCTTCATTTAAATACGCACAGACAAAGATGCTAAATAAAGTAGAGGTGTGTAGTAATACTCGTGAGCAGAGTTGTGCACTGTGAGACCTGTTCTAGCTGATGTTAAGCTTCAACTAATTGGCTTAAACGAAGCCCCTGACGCTGCTTGTTTACTTCACTGAGTGACAAAACAATTCAAGAGAAAAGGCAGAGTGGCCCTTTGACCGGCTGGCAGGTAGAACTCAGGTCAACAAAGACGACGGCTGTGGACGACACCGTCACTACTGCTGAAGGTGAAGGAGACGGACTGGGATGAAGCACTGATGGATCGACTCTAGACTTATTTTTCCTGTCCAGGATGTAAAGGCTTATAACGGTCTTAACCGGTCAGTTGTAACACTTAACACCAACTGCTGAGATTGAAGATTTGTAAACTGATGCCAACTAGAAAAAACAAAACAAAACAAAACATGGACCAAGCAGAAGCATCAACAATTCCCAGATCACTGATTTTTATGGAAAAAAGGACCGATATCCCCTTTAATTAAAAAAGTGACATTAAAGAACATGTAGTTTCAAATGGGTTTAAATGAGCACACAATGGAACAAAATGTAAAAATGGATAAAAACAATGTAAAAACACATGAACCCCATTTAAAACCGTCAGTGGCAGGACGTCGAGTACCTTTACTGCAGCGGCTCTCCTCTGTCTGCCCTCCAAACAGGAAATCCCACTTGGCTTGAGCGATCTTCTGCGACCTCGAGGACGGAATCGTCGCTGAGCCGCCGTCCGACTGCATGAGGAGGAAAGAAATGATGCGTTTGTACAGAAATCTCACAGAAATAATCTACACATCAGAAAGAGCTAAAGCATTTTTAGACATTATACCTTGACCTGTGCGCCGTGTTTACAGTCATAGAAACGACTGGAAGTCAATTAGTGCACATGTTTGTTTTGTTTGACTTCCTCTGAGCTGCTGTACCAAAATAAAGCAAAACTAAAAATTCCAGTTGATTAATTAAAATTTGATGTAATCGACCCTTTAAAGTCCTCAGCCTCACAGGACACGAAAGGCGACAAGAGCGTAAACTAGCACTGAAGAAGACCCTTCAAGACAGCATCAACTAAAAAAACTACACAAGCATGTTAAGCCACTTTAAAGACACTTTCATATTCCTGCAGTGTTCTGATACAGAGAAAACTATCTGTCGTTAACATTAAACATGCTGCTAAAGCTTCTCAAAACTGACAGACTGATCGACAAACCCACCATAAGAAAACACGCAGACGAACAGAAACTGAGTTAGAGAAACCTCGGACGTCTGTTGTATGCTTATTGTCGCTGAGGTAAATGTGAGCATATGTAATGAAAAGATGGACGACTCATCACCCTGCCCACAAAACACACACATACATGCATGATCAGCATGAATCCTGCCTCACACACCAATCCTTTTACATTCACCCAAACCCTCATCGACCTCCCACCCAGCCGACCTGCATCCCTGATCCGGTGTCTGCTGTATCGTGGCTGGACTGGCTTGAGGTTTCAGGGGACAGACTGTCATTTCTGTCCAGCTGGGAACTGTCTCCCATGCTGCCCGTTACCCCACTGGAGCTTTGAGAGGATGTCCCAGCAGCCCCGCTGTGATCCTGAACCTCCTCTCCCTGATCCTTGGACACACCTATAACTGGTGTCTGGTACCCCTGCATTGACATCTTTATTCCTTTGTCTCCTCCGACCTTCATATGATATTCCTCTGTGCTTGGAGTGTAAATTCTAGTGGTTGACTGTCTGTATTTTTCTTCAGTGAGTTCACTCCCATGCTGGGCAGGTCCAGCCTCCCTCCATTCCTTGTGCCTGGAGGTCCAGCTCACAGGCATTGCTTCTGTGTTTTGGCTGGAGATAAGTCTCTTGGAGAGTTCAGGGCTGTCCCTCAGTGATCGATCAAAGAAGTGATCGTGCTGCCTCAGCTCCATGCTAGGCAATATGCGGTCTCCGGTGTACTGCGGCGGCTGATAGCGATGCAGGGTAGACATGTCCTTGGTGGGTGATAAACCCCGTTGCTGCCGTGGGTCCAAGTCTGGTGACTGAACTGGTGATTGAGAGGTGGCTGCACGGTGCAACCGAGCTGGCAAGGCTGGGGACGCTGGTGAAGACAGGCCTTTCCGGGATAAGAGAGGTGAGACGCGTCCTGGTCTGGTCTGAGGTATTGTTTTGTCTGTTTTCCATCTGTGGTTCTGCTTGTCAGCCTGCAAAGGCTCCAGGGGGGTTTGCCCATGAAGAGTGGCATAAGGTTGGGATTCTCTTAGGAATGACCCTCCTGTCTTGGGACTCTCTGACCTCAGTGACTCAGCTTGAGAAGGTGTTGGAGAGGGAGTCCGTCTGTCCGCAAAAATAGTGGACATTTTGGCAGCCTCCACAGCTAATTTGCAAGCCACTTCAGCATTTGGAGACGGGGAGATGCTTCTCCTGCCAGTGGTAGGGCTGACTGTATCACTGGCTCTGCTACTGCAGCGTGATGATTTGTAGTAAGTCTTTCTGGGTAAGTTGGAGTCATCATTAGCACTAGAGTGTAAACTGTCTACAGCATTATGACTGGTATTGGTGACAAAAGCACTACAACTATTATTAACACTGTGTTGGGGGTTCCCACTAGCCTGGTAGCCAGTCCTGGAGTGGTTGCTGGTGGGGATCTCATGCTGGATGTCTGTGGGTCTCCCTGCAGGTAAAGGTGGGTGAAATTTGCTTGACAACCTGGGGCTCTCGTCCCCCGCCCATGGCCTCTGTTGGCTCTGGGGCAGGCCATGAGACCTAAGAGTTGACGTTGGAGCCACTGAGTGGGAGGAGTACCCAGTGTGGGCACACAGGTGATCAGAAGCAGGACTTCTGGGTAGTCCATTCACTGAACTCCGACAAACTCCCCTGTCCAGCTCCAGAAGCTGGGCCTTAGATGGCAGGGTGAGAGTACTGCGGGGTAGGACAGGTGACCCCGCCCATGACCGGCAGCGAGGGGGCTGGTAGTTCCTTGGCAAGGTCGGGCTACAATTCTCTGGGCTGTGACGAGCATATCTGCGCCTGAGTTCTGGGGATCCAAACTCCTCCAAGGCCCTGCAGGTGGCATCTCTGGCCACTGTGTCCAGGGTCGTCCTCCGCATGTAAGGCGAGCCATGTGGAGAGTGATTCTGAGGCAGGTAGAGGTGACTGGAGTAAGGATTACCCTGCCCTGGCTGACCATTGTACCACGCTGGGTCGCTCAGCCTCTTCCGGAAATGGGCAGGCAGCTGCCCATCCATTCTGTTATGATGACTGTCCGACTCACTTTGGCACATAGAGGTACGGCGGCCCCCCACGCTGTGAACATTAGCTTTCTCTATGTATCCAAAGGTCACCACAGATTTCTTCCCCTGCTCACCCCCCAACTCTGGGACCTCATAGGACCTGCGGTTGCTGGTGGGTGTGGAGGGTACAGTCAGCCTCCCAGAGGATGTGGACGATGGGTAGAAAAGTACTCTTCCCTGGTAGGGATCGCTGTCAGAGGAACAGGTTTGTCCCACTGAGCCATGCTGGTCTGAACTGGTCATTCCAGGCGCAAGGACCTGGAGTAGTTGACCGAAACTGTCATACAACACATCCTGCCGCTGGACCTGGGTGGGGGACCCTGTAGCATCAGGGTTTTGGAGTTGAAAGCTGACTGAGTGCCTGGAAGAGGATTTTGAGGGGCCTCCAATGCCAGTTTGGTGCGGAGAGACTGGGGAAAAATCTGGACTGCGGCTGGGGCTGGAGTGGGTGGAGCTTCTCTGGGAGTGAGGGAGGACGTCTGGGCACTGAAGCATCAGGTGACCAGTCCCATCATCTCTTCTTCCCGGCACCTTCCCTTCCTCCTCAGCAACAGACCTCACCTCAACGTACAGGTGGAGGACTTTACCTGCCTGAGACATGTTGGCACCTTAATCAACTAAATGTCCTGGTCTTCTTTTTTCTGTGGACCTTCACTATTTGTGGCAAGGATCCCTTGACCTCCTTGTACCCAGTAAAGTGCCAAACTGTTTGATGAGGGTCAGAGGTGGAACTGGACTACCAGGTCCGTCCTCCATCAGCTCATCATCTCTTCAACCTGCATCAGAAAGCAGAGACAGAACAAAGTTAATATTACAGAGAAGTTAATATGACACAGTTTATCATCCACAGCAACTCCCCACTGGAGAGACTTTTTCTGTTCTAAACTTAACTTTCTTCAAGAGGTCACAACCTCCTTTTCATCACACACAGCCTTCTCATCTTCAAACAGAAAGTGGGATATTCTGTCTCACACATACAAACGTTCAAATGTACATTCAAACACATACAGGTTCATGTTGTGTGCTTTGAAGCAGGGCTACAAGCTGCAGGTTGGAGGTAAGGGCCTCTTAAAATGCAAGTCAACCATATACATTTCAGCCTTTTTCATCTTTTCAGTCAGTCGTAGAATCAACAGCTGTTTACATTGACAGGAAATTCTTCTACTACAACAGTTCCAGTTGTTAAAAGTAGTTACTAAATATAAAATTTAGACACGTCTCTTCAGCACTTGCGAAGTGACAACAATAAATGTCATTCTTATGCTGTTAGTGTAACTAAAGGAGGTTTTCTAGCCATATAACTCATTGCTAATGATCCAATTTTAACTTAAACACTTCAGCAGTCTACTGTGAATCTTCTATGTAGGTCAGCCAGTGTCCTAAGACAAACTGGTTCACTGCTACCATCAGAAACCAAAGAACTGATGTTTTATTCATCAGAGACGGAGAGCAAGTCAATCACTACAGATTCCTACATTTGTAGGTGTTAAAGCAGGGTAAATATGGAGAAATCTGACCGTTAAGTCAGCTTCAGTTTCAACAAAAGTCAAAAGTTTTGTTTCTGGAAAGGTTTTGGGAGAACCTGAACTATGCAGTGACTTTTTTGACAGTTGAATTTCATCATTACACTTGTCAAACATGTTTTTTAAGACTAGTTTTTATTTTCATTTCTGTTAACTAAAATGCGAGTTTGAGTTTGTTGTGATAACCTTAGCATTAAGTTGAAGTGGTCACTGAGGGTCCTCTAAGAGGTTCTAGTGGTCACTGAGGAGGTTGTAGGGGTTATCTAAGATGGTCTAGGAGTTCTTAAAAAACTCTAGAGTCCTTTAAGATGTTCTAATGGTCACTGAGTATTTTCTAGTCTACCTTTAGGATGTTTTATGAGTCCTTTAAGAGGTTTTAGTTGTCGCTGTCAGGAGCTTCTTGTGGCCCTTGGGGAGTTTCAACGGGTCTTTAAAGAGGTTTTAGTGGCATTTCAGGAGATTTTAGGAGTCCTTGACTGAACACTTGTGGGACACTGCAGTGACATGTTAGACAGTGCTCTCCATCATCAGAACAATAAATGAGTGAATATCTTTTGAAAGAAATCCGTTCATCCCTCCAGGAGTTCTGCAGGTTTGGTGAATTTATGGCACACAGGGCACTGAAGCTGTTCTCTTGGTGGAACAACACCTTTCTAACACATTGGTTGGCTTTTACTTTTGTTTGTCACCTGTTTGCTAATGAAGTTGTGAATAAATCTGTAAATGAAACACCTACTGCAGTCTCAGCTTTTAGTCCTTGGAGTGTGTTTATCCTCTCAAAAGGTCAAATACTTTGGTAATTACATGTCCATTCACGTCTTTGGCCATCCTCCAACAAAGCAGCATGAACATGTGTGCCAGAGTTTGATTCTTCTATTAATAGATGAGGAAAAGCAGCTTGGAGTTCAGACATTCAGGTGAGAACAGCCACTGTACTGACCTGCAGGTTATACCAACAAAACCTTTTCACTTCTTACAGTCAGACTCCTTTTCATTATTTAGATTTTGCTCAGGTGGCTTTTTGCTTTTTTGGTGAATAGAGTGAAATCTGAGTTTTAAATAATCTACTCATGTCAGTGCTCTCCATTCACTGTGTTATGTGTCTTATTTTTTCATTTGTGGTTGTGTTGCTCTATTTTCTCTCTTTGCTGTGTTTCGTCTACAGTTTCCGTCTGTGTCTCACTGTTTGTCTGTTCCAGATGTTATCCTGTTACAGTGAATCTGCAGCCACCCTCTTCAGATGGAGGTCAGCTGTTCAGATCATGAGGAGAGTCTGAAGTCACATGAACGAACACACACACACACACACACACACACACACACACACACACACACACACACACACACACACACACACACACACACACACACACACACACACACACACACACACACACACACACACACACACACACACACACACACACACACACACACAGTGCCCGCTATTGCTAGCTAGCTTATGGGTAATGTTTTCTGGCTGTTTGGAGCAACTAAACACAAATCATCCTGCAGTCAAATGACATAAGATGAAAATTCACTTTGTGTGTGTGTGTGTGTGTGTGTGTGTGTGTGTGTGTGTGTGTGTGTGTGTGTGTGTGTGTGTGTGTGATGACTGGTTCTGGCATCATGTTCTTTTACAACATGGATTTGACTGTGGCTGTGATAACATGCAGGTAGACGCATGCAGTCATAGAACTGGAGTTACCTCCTCTTCGCAGACCTGGGACACACTCATGGGACAAACATTGACTTCCCAATGACTTAAAGGCCTGTGGATGAGACCATTTTGACTGGCTATCAGCAGACACTTGGGCCCTCTGTGTGCGTCCAACACTTTGGTCCAGAGAAACCAAACGAGTCTGTCCAGTCAAAGCAGAGTCAGTCAGTGCAGCCTCAGAGGACTCAGCTGCTCATTACTCATCACACGGCTCGTGAGCCTCGCCGAGCTGTAATTAGTGGCTCGCACGGCAGCGAATAATGATATGATGTTGCAGCCAATACAAATCATTCCAAACACACGCAAAACAGCTTCAGTAGCTAGACGTGAGGCGACAGTGCAGCCGGACTCTGGCTGACTGCAATGCTGTCAGACTGGATGCCCTGCTGCCGTAATGATGGTTTAAAAAATGATGCACCAGGAACCAAAAGTGAAGTTGAAGTGTTTCTCCTGTTGACTGAGTCCTGCCACTGCTTCACACTCTGCAGGGATACTTAACATCTGCATCATTTCAGTGTTTCCAAAGACCGCAGCTGAACCCTGAACCTGAACCAGGATCTGACTCTAGATCAGATTTCTGACACCAGGCTATCACTTCCTGTTTGCACTGACAGTTATTGTCACTATAGATTCATCTGTTTATCATTTCATCCATTAATCAACCATGAAAATCTCACCACCACAATCCTTTTTACATCTTTAGTGCGGAAATATTCTAATGAAGTATTTTTTTGTGTGTCTTGATGTTTGTGCAACTAAATAAACTAAGAACTAAATCCTCACATTGGAGAACTAGTTGGCAATTAATCAGCTAATGGTGTGAGTGGTGTTTCCGGTGTGAACAGCAGACAGTTTAAAGTCAGCAGGAGTTTCATCTGACGTTGTTGAACTCTGCTCTCAGTTTACAGCCACGTAACTGAAACGCGAAGGAAAACAGCTGAAGTCCGTTCAGATCTGTAGATATGAAAATATGACAGCGACAGCTCAACACTGATAAACGCTCCTGAAATACTGTCACCCTGCAGGTGGAGTGTGTGTGTGTGTGTGTGTGTGTGTGTGTGTGTGTGTGTGTGTGTGTGTGTGCATCTCAGACTGATAAGCACACAGTTAGCCCTACTTTTCCTGGACTCTGCTAATAGGATTCCCCAAACACCCCCTCCTCCTCCTCCTCCTCCTCCTCCTCCTCCTCCTCCTCCTCCTCCTCCTCCTCCTCCTAACCCTTCCCAGCATGCACTGCTCAATCCACCACCAACACACACATACACACACACTTATAAAACAACACGTATGCAGACACATGTGCTGACACACACACACACACACACACACACACACACACACACACACACACACACACACACACACACACACACACACACACACACACACACACACACACACACACAGCAGCTGTAACCTTACCTGTGTGTCCTGTGTCCTCGCCACTGCAGCAACGTCCTGAGTTGCCGTGGTAACCTCCTTTTCCTCTCTCTCTCGTCCCGTCACTCTCTCTCTCTGTTACAGAGTAACCTCGTTTTATCCTCGCTCGCCCTCCTCTCTCTGAACACTTGTTGTCTGCAGCAGAGCCGGCTCATCATGGATTTACAGGCTCGACTCAGCTTCTCCTCCTCCGGCTCCTCCTCTTCCTGCTTCTCACCACTCCTCTTCCTCATCCTCAACCCTCCTTCGCCCCCTCCTTCTCCTCCTCCTCCACTTCGATCTCTATCAATCAGCTGACGTCCCCGCCCCTTCTTCCAGGCAGCCTGCCAGCCAATCCTGTCCTCCTCTGCCTGCAGACCTGGTTCCTCCAGCCAATGAAGAGCAGCTCTGACAGACAGATGGCAGCACCCAGCTTGTTAGTGGTGGGTGGGTGGGTGAGTGGGGGGGGCTGAGCTGTGGTTGAGCTGACCTGGTCAGACCTGTCCAGTATCAGGACTCTGGAACTCTTTTGAAGACAATATGAAGTATTACAGTCGAGACAAACCGATTTAACAGTGAATCACACATTGAACTCTTTTCAACACCCCTAAAAGTGATGTCACAAGGCACTGAACAACCAGCGTCTGTGGTGAGTTCACTGTCTGTAATAACAGCAGGACAGTCGAGCATCTGTGATTAGTTCACTGTCTGTAATAACAGCAGGACAGTGGAGCGTCTGTGGTTAGTTCACTGTCTGTAATAACAGCAGGACAGTCGAGCATCTGTGGTTAGTTCACTGTCTGTGGTAACAGCAGGACAGTGGAGCGTCTGTGGTTAGTTCACTGTCTCTAGAAACAGCAGGACAGTTGAGCGTCTGGGTTAGTTCACTGTCTGTAATAACAGCAGGACAGTCGAGCGTCTGTGGTTAGTTCACTGTCTGTAATAACAGCAGGACAGTCGAGCGTCTGTGGTTAGTTCACTGTCTGTAATAACAGCAGGACAGTGGAGCGTCTGTGGTTAGTTCACTGTCTGTAGAAACAGCAGGACAGTTGAGTGTCTGTGTTAGTTCTGCATTCTGAAACAATGAACTCAATGTTTGTTCTCACCAGTTTCAGCGCAGCATCTTGAACTTGTTTTCCTTGTTTGATGATGATGATGATGGTCTCGTCTTCTTCTTCCTCTTCAGAGAATGGCTGTTCAACACTTGCTGGTGAAGCTGGATTTTTCTCTGGATGAGTTCGGTGCTCTCTGACTGAGACCAGAGACACCGGTGATGGTGGAAGTCCTGGGGTTTGTCGTCCTTGCAGTGCTGTTAGCGTCGTGTTGGCGGTCGGTTCCAGTTTGGATTCAACTCCAGTTTGATGAAAAGTCACAACGGCTCTAACAAACCAGTTATCAGATCTGTTTCGGCCTTCTGGAAGCCTCAGTCGGCTTCAGTCTGAGCTGAACCTCGTCTCAGGCAGCAGTGGAGGGGTTAACTTTTCTTCTTGTGTAACTTTCTGACACCAACAATGATTCCTTTTCTCTCAGAATCACTAATAAAGCCATAAAATGCTGCAAATCGTTTGAAAACAGAGACTCGGAGTCGTCGTCGGAGGCTTTCCACCCTGAAACCCAGCAGGAGCTTTTTAAAACTCAAAAAGTGAACGAACTCGTAAACCCACTCAGCCCGATCACGAACTACACCACGGAGCAGCCGCACTTTCATCCAGCGTTTCCACCTCCAGCGTTTGCTCTCAGCAGGCTCAGGTTCAGGTTCCTCTCAGGTGGTTCTGTGTCATCTTTTCAGCACAGCTCGCTAGTTTCCTCCATCAAAAGGAGAAGATTATAACATCTTCACTGAGAGGAACAAAGATCAGAGCAAAGCTTCGACACTGAGTTTTAAATCTGGAACAGATCACACATTGAATCGTGTTTCATTGTTCACATGAGGAATAAAGAGTAAAATAACATGTGGGGAGGTGACATTAACTTAAAGTCTGCAGGTGGACGCTGGTCCAAACTTCATTTTAAACTCAGCTCATTCAATCAGCTTCAGATCATTTGTGCATTTTTTTATTGCAGATTTCAGATCATATCTAGGATTCTCGACTTTCGCAGCACTTGTTTTCTCCCTTGTTTTGTTTATCGACATACCAAGACAAATTCCTCGAATGTGAAACCCAACAGGCCGAGTTCTGGTCCAGGTCTCAGGTTTCAGATCTGAAGCTCACACAGCAGACAGACCAGAGACCCCCCCCCAGTCTGAACCAAGCACCTCGCATCCATATGGACGGATTCTGCAGGACGTGTGTGACTCTGTGTGTGTGTGTGTGTGTGTGTGTGTGTGTGTGTGTGTGTGTGTGTGTGTGTTGCACTACCTCAGTGACTGGAGGCGGAGTCACAGGACGGCTGCCAACAGGAAGTCTGTGACGGGAGAAGATCAGATCGACTTAAAGCAACATAAAGTGTCTCCCTCTTCGTAAAGCAGCAGAGAACAAAATGAATCTCGTCTCCGCCTGGTTCAGTTCTCACTCTTCACTCTCATCTTCATCACTCCTCTCCATCTTCTACTTTCAGTACGTATTAACTGTAAACTGCATCGCATCAGTGTGCAGAGTCATCTCTTACTTTTACACGGGTTATACTTCACATACTTTTCACATTTCTAAACTTAATTAAATAACCAATAAGTAACATAGAAATATAGAATACTTCCACACTGACCCCGCAACAACTCTGTAAAGTTTCCAAAAGCAACAAACACCTCTTTAGTGAAACGGAAAACTCTCTCGTGTTGTTCCACGAAAAGTCCAAAACCCACAAGTTCAGTTTAAAATGATGGAGGGCAGAGAAAAATCTGAGGGTACAACACAGCTAATTAATGTTAGCTCTGATAGCTGACATTAGCTGAGGCTGGTTCCATGTGGACAAACTAAGACACAGTGACTCAGAGCTCGTTGTTTGGCAGTTTCAGGTGAACTAAATAAATAAATAAAAATAAATAAATAAACTCATGGAAGCTAATCCTGACTGCTAGGTGATGTCAGAGGCTTTTGGGGGGGGGGGGGGGGGGGGGGGCAATGAAAAACACATCAAAACCAAAAAATACCAAAAGAAAATGAAATAATTTTAATGTCAGTGAAGCCTTTTCCATTTCCAACACAAGTGTCTCAATGACAATGTTTTCTCCTCCAAATTTGATTTTTGATGCCAAAATGTACAGTGTTGTAGCCTCAAATAAACACATAAACATTAACTTAGTTTTTAAAAAGCAATTTGAGGACATGTCTGTCATGAGCATTTCTCTATATTGGTGACACTGAGCTGAAAAAATATCAATAGATTGATCAATACAGACAACAAGCGTCAGCTCGAGCAGCTCTAATATTCTCTGACGCAACTGACCGATTGTCTCTAACAAATAAAAGGACTTTTATCCAAAACGCATGGCTCTCTGCTTTTGTTTTCTATGTGTAGGAGCTTGTTGCAAACCCCCAGCAGCGATGTGACCCTGCTCTCTGCCAAAAACTGCGCCTGTGATTTTAAAGGCTGCTCGACCTTCCACATCCCTGATCCTGATCCTGATCCTGACTGATGGGTCCACTTCAGACCATTTCATCTATTGTCTTTGCAGTTCGATCCATAAAGCAAAAATACAAACATAAAGCATGCTCAAACGCATTTTAAGAACAGGAAACCGGGTATGTTTGACAAAAAAGACCCGTTTCTGGTGCTTTTTCAAGCTCTGGTACCCGCTGCTGTCGGGAACGGCCAGCACGCCTGAACTCCTTTCAAAGACTGTTCAGTTTAACGCTCCCCTTCGTTTTTCCACAGTTAGCATGGTGCTTAATGTAACTCGAAGCCTTTTATTAACCACAGGCCAAAGGATTTCAGTACGGCATGTATACAATCGACCAAGTAGCACTGCCATCGCTGAAATGTCGACTTTTCCAAGAGACTCGTGTTGCTGCTGGCGCCGCTCAGCAGGGAGGACCATAATTTTGAAAAGACAATCGTTACCAGATGAAGGGTTGTAAAAGTAGACATTTTATTAAAAGAAACGGCTGTTTTCCGGAATGAAATATATGCCGATGTAATGGGGACATGTTATTGAATTGACAGAGATAATCAATTATATTCACTTATTTGCAGAATTTCGCTAATATCACGAAGCATTTTAAAATTAGAGTTTTTTCAAATGAGATTCGTACGTCGGTCACTTACCTTCAGGAGAGAGGAGGATGTAGCGGGGCTTCCAGCTTTCTAGCGACCCGTGCTACACCACAGTAGCACCGATGTGATCTCTGAGTCACCCGGTGGGTCCATTTAATGGTAACGGTGTCGGTAACGCGCGAACCGACGGCCACAGAGACGGCAGATGTTACGGTTAACGTTAACCGACTGAGTAACGGCTAGCTAAGTTACGCTGCATGCCGGCAGCTGGAGGTGAACTTTCCGCCGCGTTCAGCTTTCACTCCCTGTCTCCTTCTTCTCTTTCCTTCTCTTCCGCTGCTTTTCTCTTAATTTTTTAGGCGGCTGGTTGACATTAGTTTACGTTCTCCACGGTGACTTCAACTTCCGCATCGTTTAGGTGACGTGAGGGTGACGTAACGAGACGTAAGACAGGACCGACCAGAGGACACGCACAAAAACAACAGATGGCCACACGGTGACAACCATCATGTCTTTAAATTAAATGCACAATAGAATCAGCAATAAAATTAGATTATACCTTTAGTTTTGAAAATATTACGTAAAATATTTTACATTTCTGTTTGATTGTTGAAATATAGATTATATTTAGATTATATTATAGATTATAATTAGATTATGAAATAAAGTCTTCATTTTACAAAAGAAATGTTGTAATATTTGAACAATAAAGTCACAATTTCTCAAATATAAATGTAAAAAAGTCACAAGTCAAAGCCCTCTGAGCAGCCTGCACCAGGCTCTGAGAGGTGGATGAAAGAAAGGATGAGCAGTAAGTCAAGTTGTGAAATATTCTGATTTGTCTCTCTTGCTTTATCCCATAATGTTACAGTTTCTTCTTGTAAAAGTCAAAGTCAATATCACCATAATGATTCATTTCTCAAAATATTTTGACTTTATTCTCTGAATCTCGGGTTTTCTTTCCTTCAGAAAAAAAAATGTTTATTTGATTTCTTTTATCATTAAAATTTTCTTTCGTCTCTTTCTTTCACTGAATTATTATTATAATATAAAACTTCACATTTCTTTTAGGATAACTATGTGACAAATGATGAATAAATAATGAATAAATTCAGCTCCACATCTCACCAACATGGTTCACTGAGTCAAGATTATGAGAACAAGTAGCTCAGAATTTACATAAGGACAGTTATAATACAGTGATGCGTTTGATCATAAAGGCAGGAATGAACACCTGAAGGCTTTGCTTCTATTCTGAGATCAGACAGTCTGTGGGATAAACGTGTTTAAAAAGGCCTGTTTAACATGTTTCTTTCTGTCCCAGTTTATTGTGGATGTTGAAGCTTCAGCCTGTGTTTAGATGCAGTTTCACATCATAAACAGCAGGTGGCAGCAAACCTCTGACAGTCCTGCCCATCCGAATATAAAGTCATTAAAATGAGCTCCACCTTCACCAGCTGCACCATTACAGTGATGAACACGTGAATATGCATCAATAATTATAATCCAGTAGTATGACTCTGACACGGGCCATTCTGCATTATGAGTACTTTTACTTTTGGAACTTAAGTATATTTCGATGCCAATACTTTTGTAGTTTTTGTACTTTTTTTGAATGCAGGACTTTCACTTGAAACTGAGAATTTATTCACTGTGGTATTACTGCATTTACTGAAGTAACACAGCTGAGTACTTCCTCCAGCACTGTTTCTGCACAGTGAGACGGTCCTTCATGTTGTGAGCTGTGAGTTAAATGTGGAGGAATAATTAAAAGTTCCCTCTGAACTGAAGGAAGGACAGTTCAAACGTCCTGATTGTTATCAGCTCGTCTCCTCTCAGTGAGGACAAACACAAAGACACACAGACAGACGTGAAACTGGGCGTCCTGCAGCTCCACTTTCTCTCCAGTCACAAACAATCAGGAGCTCCATCCAAAGAAGGTTTAGTTATTACTGTACTTTAAGCAGTGAAATGTAATTAAGAATAGTTACTCAAGTACTGTATGAAAGGACAAATGTGAGGTATTTCTACTGTATTTGAGTATTTCCTTTTCATGTCACTGTCTCCTTCTCCTCCACCAAACCTCAGAGGGAAATATTGTACTTTTAACTCCACTACATTTATCCGACAGCTTTAGTTACTTTACAGATTCTGATTTTTACACAAAAACATCTGAAGAGTTTATAAAATACATTTGCTTTAATTAACCAACAGTTTATACAAGTACATCTAAAACTGTTTGTCCTCTGTAGCCACGTTTCCAGTGTCTCAGATTCTTTCATGGCCATTTTCCAGCCATAATCAGCAGATTGATCCAGAATGAAAAGAATCATTAGTTTCAGTCCTTCACGAAACAGTCGAACATGAGCTCCACCTCGACCAACTCCAACAGTGAAATCCTGCTTTGACATGATAAATGTCAGATAAATGCTGCACAAACTGATTAAAACAAAGCAGCCTGTGTGATGCTGATCTCAGATCAGGAACAAGCTGTTTGTTCAGTTTCAATCAGTTTGTTCTGTGATGACGGGCAGAGCGGCAGCTGGAAGGTTGAAGGTCAAACGTTTGAATTCCAGAAAGTCTTCAGAAGAATCATCATCTACTGCTGCTTTAATCTACAGCAACGCATCATATTCTATAAGACCATCATATGTTTGCAGCGTGGCCATCTGTGAGAACCACAAATCTCCAAAAAGTTCGACGGTATGAGGACAAAAAAAAACAAAACATGGAGTGCAGCCAGCAGGTATCTCTGTGAGGCCCCGCCCCCTGCTAAAAGGCTTTAATTAGGGCTGAAACAGGTGAGCGGGCACACGGCAGGTAGTGATGGCAACTTTGCAGCCCAGAAGCTTCATTCAGGTCTGACTTGTGACACCTGCTGTGCAAAGAAATCAAACTCATTTTGGCCATCACATGGACACTTCTTCTGTGGTTGTATGTAATAAAACATTCATCTTTGTCACAGTTCTCTCACATGCACATGTTTATGTTCATTTGTAAAATATTTTTTTCATTACAGATGCCTGTATGAACACCACAAATAAAACTTTGTTTTTGTGCTTAGTGCAGGGATGTGGGACATGGGAAACACTGCTTCATTGGGTGGTGGATGAGAATGATCATTGGTTTTCATTTAGAAACAGAAGTTTTTAACAGTGTTGGGGCTCAGAAACAATCTCTCCGGCCTTAGAAAATACCCTTTCATGGAACAGAAGATGCAGGACAACATAAAAACATGAGAGCCAGCTGGTAAAGGTGGGGATGTTGGGGATCTTCTGTTCTTGCCAGGTTCACCTCTGCTAAATAATGATCCACTTCCACTGTGGCATCTGCTTCTTCTACTTTAATCCACTGCTGTGTCCAGCAGATGCCAAAGGTCACCTAATAATTGTTAAAAGAAAAAAAAACAAAAACATTAACAATGGCTCACATCACTACCAATTAAAATTAAGATTATAATTTTAACAAAACAAAGAAACAGACTATTTTCTGTTGAGCCCTTCTGACTTGCTGATAACGGTGTGGTTCAGCATCTTCAGCAGTGGGATAATCTTTGAAGCAGACACCCTCCTTTCAGCTGAAAGCTCAATTAAAATAAACTACAAGCTTCCTGCCAAACACATGACAAGAAGATCATCAGTTACTCTGGCTGCTGTGTGGTCTGCTGGCAGGTTGAGCGTGCTGCTCATGCAGTGCTCGATAACGCCTCAGCATGGACGATGTATTGTTGCTGTAAGTCAGCTCCTTTTGACACAGCAGGCATTTCACCTTTGAGATAAAATAACACACAATAATGACGATTATATGGCCATATTGTGATGATGTGCAAATAAAATATAATCACTCACATGTACCTTATGGTGAGCAACCATGTCAAAATACTCCCAGACAGGAGAAGAGTTCCTCTTTCATGGAGGCTCCATAGACAGAGAGAGGATGAAATGATTAAATTTTATTTTTTATAACGCCAAATCACAACAGAAGTTGTCTTAGGACACATATCACAGTACGTAATATCAAATATCACAGTGTGCAACACTGTGCCTTCCAGTAGGTTTGGTGTAATTGTATGCTAATAGAAGCTAATGCTAATAATTATACTATGACTAATAATAATAACTGTTATAAGGGCACTAGTACTGATCTACCTGTATAATCTAGTTCACTCCCTAATAATCTATTTATATAATCTACTAACTGGCTCCTGACCGGCTGAAACACTGACAATTCACCACCATAGACGCCGACACTCCCGCAAAGAAGCGCGAGTTTCGAACCCGCTTCGTATGGAAGCGATACTCAATGAGACAGTGACGTCACCAACACAAACCGAGGCCTCGTTTGTCATTGGTCACGTGACTTCCACAAGAACAATACAAGCCTCGGATCGGGATCTCACACGCCCACTTTAACTCAACAGTCGCTCCGACCCTCCAGTCATCAGTTGTCCCATCTTTACCGGCAGGAGGACAGACAGAGGACACGCTGAGCCGCCGGTGGTCGTCTGAGGTCACATATCTGATCAAATCTAGGTTGAACAAGCAGCATGTTGCAGATGAATGAGTCGGAGGTCCACCTCCACCTGTCGGAGTACAGCTTCGAGCGGCGCTTTGACGAGAGAGGAGCCATTGAATGGATGCAGGCTAACTGGTGAGCTAACAAACTGTTTCTGTGTCGCTTTTTAGTTTTAATTGAGACGTTAATAACAGTTTATGTGACTGCTGCTCTGCTGAGGCGCAGACACTCCCGCACGCTGACTGACGCTACGCTCCGAACTCCATTAAAAATATGTCCTTTTTAAGTTGCCGTGTTATAATTAAAAGCAGCTGCTGTTTAAAACATCTGTGAAGACGGATTCTGGGTGATTCTGGTCCGGTTTTTGTTTCGGCTCACATCCTGTCCGCCAAACGGCACTCATTTCAACATTCATTCACCTCAGCCGGTTTGCTCGATACGAACACTGCGAGTGTGAAGGAAAGCAGAGGACACATGGAGATCAGTGTCCTCTGGGTTTGTTTGAATCAACAATTATTTGTGCCGAACAGAGAAACTGGCATTATTTATTCAGATAATAGATGGACTTCTCTTGTTGGACGTATCCGTGATTTACAGATAAAGTCAAGAATCTTAAATGCAGTAATCTGAGCAGGGAATCTGTGAAGCTCTGTCTCTGCGGAGGAGCGTCAGTTTCCCGGCAGACACATAACAGAGTAACGCTAAGAATTCCTGGGATTACAGGATCTGAAAGGAATCTGAGAAAGTGCCAAACCCTTACGTAAATCTTTTCAATGGACTCCACAGGTGTTTTACAGGTGAGTCACCGGTGTATGATGTCACACCTTGCGGCCTATGTGCGGCATGCTGCTGCAGTGAATTTAGATCCGGTTATTCCAGTTAAGCCTCCACCCGCCGAGGTGATGACATCGTGAAATATGTGCCGGAAACCAGGTCACATAGTGTTCAACAGAAACAGTCAGAAATATATAAGATATTTTACAAAGACAAAGCAATGATGTTAAAGGGTAGGACTTTCCTAAATAACGATTTATAGAATTAAAAACCAGCTGGAGCCAGAGGTGCTGCCCGGGCAGGTGGTACAGCTGCTGGCCCCTCCGGATGACCCTGGCCTGGATGTTCTTATTTCGCTGTGTTCTGCACGTTTCTGGGTGTTGGCTTCTGGGCAGTGGGTGTGTAACCCCCAGCACAGGGTGTGAGGGCGACACCCTTATTAAACCGGCCAGGTGAGCTTACCCAGGTGAACAAGGCAGGAGGGGGCAAACCACAACCAAAACCTACTCATTCTGCCTTTAAGACACACAAAGGTGTGTGTGTGTGTGTGTGTGTGTGTGTGTGTGTGTGTGTGTGTGTGTGTGTGTGTGTGTTGATTTAACAGTGTTTTGTTTGTTGTTGCTAAGCGAGTCTGCGAAAACAAAAATCTATTCAAGTTGTTTAACTTAATTCAGTGACGTGTTTAGTCATTGGCCCGATAATCAGTTTGAGTCATTTTTCACTTGATTCATTTAAACCTGATGTGAACTGATGATTATTTACATTATTGATAAATCTGCAGATTATTTTCTTGATTGATCATTTGTTCATTGAAAATGACAGAAAAAAGTAAACTTTTAGCATTAGCATTCTAACATTAGCCTTTTAACACTGGAACCAATAACATTTCAGCATTTTAACATTTAGCTTTCAGCACTAGCATTTTATATTAGCATTTTAACAGCAAGGAGTGAAACCTCAACAGAACTTCAACCCAACGCGCTAACATCAATGTTAGCTTCTCCATCATGCTTAGCAGTGTAATAGAAAATGTTTTTCACCTGATAAAACCACGTGGTGTTGACGTTACTTCCCGTCTTGACCTGAGTGTGTTTTCTCCTGCAGGAGTAAGTCTTTCGTGTTCAGCGCTCTTTACGCCGCCCTGGTGTTTGGAGGTCAGCACTTCATGAAGTCTCGACCCAAAATGAACCTGCGGCGGCCGCTCGTCCTCTGGTCGCTCAGCCTCGCTCTCTTCAGGTAACAGCACACCTGCAACACGTAGAAATGTCTCAGACTGTTCGTACACGTCGTTCTCAGAGTGACAGTTTCATTCAAACTCTCTGAACTTTACATATCGTCAGTGTTTCGAACAGTTTGGTTACTTAGACCATGCTAATAGAAATTACACGTATTTATAGACAAGTCGTTCTTGCTGCTAACGTGGAGGGGGAAAAAAGTATTTCTAAAGTTTTTATTACGAGCTCGTTCTGAAATGCTGGGTTAGGATTAAATGCTGCTGATGCTGTCAGAGTGGAGACGTCTCAAAACCAGTTTGCTGAGGTGTTTCTGTTATTTCGTCCACCCTCTGCAGTCAGTGAGAACGTGTCAGCCAACAATTTAAAGTCAAACAAAAGTAAAGACTGAGTTTGTTTCTGTCTCCTGTCGTTTCCGTGGATCCGGCAGCGACCTTTAACCGCCTCCGTCTCTGTGGTATGGCGTTGTCTTGGAGAGCTTTGATCCAACAGCAACATGGAGGTTTACTTACATGTGCCATCACCATGGTGACGAGCTGGCAACCACGAAGAGAATTACAGCTCAGGTGTGTTTGATCAGGTGTCAGTTCACCTGTTGCTCTAAGAACGACGCAGTCGTCGGCCAACATGGACGACCTGCTGACTGCGTGTCGCTCCACGAGATTCATCAGACAGCAGAAGAGTGAGCGTTAGATTGAGTCGAGCTGCAGGCTTTGATAAGAAATGTCTAAAAAGTTTGTCCAGAGGGTGAAAAGAACAAGTTTTATCACAGGTTTATTCTCTGTACGGTGAGCAGTTTAGGACATCTCAGCCAGGTGATCTAAACTGTCAGACCCGTGCTGCATTCAGGTCCTGTGGGACATATGAATCTGGTTGAGCAGCACAGTTTATTTTTCTTCTTTTAACCCATGAAACCTGTGGTCTTATTTCTTCTTCTTCTGCTGTGTTTTTGTTGGCAGTATCATCGGTGCGATCCGAACCGGCTTCTACATGTTTCACATCCTGAGCAGCAGCGGCTTCAGGCAGTCCATCTGTAACCAGAGCTTCTACAACGGCCCCGTCAGCAAGTTCTGGGCGTACGCCTTCGTCCTGAGCAAAGCGCCAGAGCTCGGTCGGTTCACAGCCTGAACGTCCTTCATACAATCATGCGGTGGTGTTTTTTGGCGGCCTTTGGTGTCTTCACTGATTAAACCCTGGTTTGTGTCTCACAGGCGACACGGCGTTCATCGTGCTGAGGAAGCAGAAGCTGCTCTTCCTGCACTGGTACCACCACATCACCGTGCTGCTCTACTCCTGGTATTCCTACAAAGACATGGTGGCTGGCGGCGGCTGGTTCATGACCATGAACTACACCGTGCACGCACTCATGTACAGCTACTACGCCGCGCGCGCTGCCGGCCTGCGCGTGCCGCGGCCTTTCGCCGTGCTCATCACCAGCGCTCAGATCAGTCAGATGGCCATGGGGCTGACGGTGAGCGGGCTGGTGTACCGCTGGATGCAGCACGGCGACTGCCCCTCCCGCGTCGACAACATCACCTGGGCAGCGCTCATGTACCTCAGCTACCTGCTGCTCTTCTCCAACTTCTTCTACCAGACGTACCTGCGCCGCCACCACGACGCCAAGACCACCAAGAGGGACTAGAAGCAGTCTGAGGCTCCTCCAGGGGCATCGTGGGAGCTTCATCACGTCTCCTCCGATGATGCTGAAGCTGCTGACAACAGAGACTTTAAACGTTTTTAATCCCTGAAGAATCTGAAGATCTTTAGATTTCAGGAGGTTCGTTTCTCCTCCGCGTCAAACTGACGTCTCGCTTCCTTCAGGAGGAACAGGAAACTCCTCATTTCATGGGTTTCACAGTTTAAGTGTCATTCAGCTCAAAGTTTGAATGAATGCAGACGTTCATTTGTTCATCAGCCCAAATGCAACTGACACAACAGACAGTGCTGCGTTTAAGTGCCGTCTGTTCAGCATCCAGCGGCTCCACGTACTCGTCACCTTATCCATCTGGAAGTTTCTGACACACCCGTCACATTCCAGCAGGCCACTCCCATCCGCCCAGACTGGTTTACCTGGTTTCACCCCAACACGCTTCACGGGTCTGTGAGCCAATCAGGAGGCACAAACACTGGCAGTCAGTTTTAACCTGAAGTGACTCAAAGCTTCACCAGAGAAAAAGCTCAGCACGCCGTCCGCCGCCGCCGCCTCGTGTTTTTAGCTCTGCAGGTTTAATGATGGCGTCTGAGAACAGAAACCAGCTGGGATTTGATGCTTTCTGATATTTAGGGCTGCAACTAAAGATTTTATTACGTTTTATTGATCGTGCAGCTTCTAAAGTGTCCAAATGTCCGACTTGTCAGACGTCATCAAACGTCTCGTTTTGTTGAGGCAACGATGACCTTCGGTCACGGTGACAGAGAGCAGCGTGTGGTGCCATGGCGTCGTGGTGTTAATCTGACCAGAAGTTTCTCCTCTGTTACAGAAACACTCTTCAGTGTTTTCAGACGTTTACATGCATTCAAACTGACCTCCAGCTGAGAAACCGAAGACAATCTTTATTTATTGATTTATTAGTATTTATTTGACGTATGATGGCAGCCAAACGGCGACCGGAAAGTCTCCCAACACTCGTCGTTTCACTTCCACTGAATGTTTGACGTTGATACCACATCGTGTCGATCACGTGGTGAATATTTATGGTTTTGTACTTTTGTTTTGCACCAGAGACTTTTGGATTGCTACTCAAAGATCATCCTCACAGACCTGTTTCCTCTGCAGCTCCTCATCGTCTTCATCATTATGAATATTTTTATTGTGAAAGCTTGAGTTTAATGGAAACTGGAGAAGCTGTTTGGTTTTCTGTGAACACATGAACTTTATTTATGATTCTGCTGCTGATGAATGAGAACATGTGAAGATCTTCAGGTTTAAAATCTTTTATTTTGCGTTGAAAAATACAATAAAGAAGCTGTTTCTACGTTTGCTTGTGCTTCATTGAAAGCGTCTCTCAGGATGTGTTTTTAGCATTTTTATGACTTCTTGTTTTGATCTGGATACCTAAAATATGGATATCGAGTGTGACTGTATGGACTGAAGTCATTTATACACAGAGAGCACCTGAGCAACAGGTGAGCAGAGAGACAGACTCGTAGGCGACTGCAGGCCCTCTGAACTGTAAACATGGAGGACGACTGATGATTCAGGCTTTAAGGCACCAGTCGAGCACAACCTTGACGTCAGGTGTGGTCGACAGCATGAGCAGGCAGGTTTCAGTCCGTCCTCTGAACACACCTGATGTCCTCAGCTGATCATGTGAGGCAGGTAGACATCTGTGACATCACGAACATGACTTTAATTTAAGCTGCTGCTGAATAACATCTTTTAATTTGTGCATGCGTGCGTGCGCGTGTGTCAGGGCTGCTTCTGCTTCATCTCCCTCCAGCTCTTCCACAGCAGCAGATCTCGACTCTTTGCCAGAGCGACGAGGAAACGAGGCAGCCTCAGCCCGTTGAACTGACCCACGCCGTCATCCCGGCCCATCGCCAGCAACATGGTGACGTTACCTACAACCAGCAACAGTCAGCCAATCAGCAACACCATCAGTCAGCCGGTGGCAAAGCAACACCACAGACAGGTGCGTGTGTACCTGTATGATATGAGGTCAGCTCCTTCCCGCTCAGACTGTTGGCGATGTTGGTAACGGCGACGGCGGCGTGCAGTCCAGCGTGGTATGCCATCTTCGGCTCGTTGACGTCGGCACAGTCGCCCACCGCAAAGACATTGGAGAAACCTTCGACCTGCAGGTGTTCATTCACCTTCAGAGCTCCGTTATCGGCCAGGCAGCCGGCTGTCGGCACAAACAGTCACCGATCAGTTTACTGATCGAGAATCATCCGAAGATCAGTGACAAGCTGATTCCAGAACAGCCGTGTGAAGCGTCAGTTAAACAGAATGTGACCAGCGGACCATCTGTGACAATCAGAACACGTTAAAGGGAAATGTTGATCTTTCATGTGTTTGTCCTGGTGGTGGCGCTAGAGGGAGGTCAGCTGATCACCATATGACAGAATAAACACTGACATCTAGTGGCCACACTGTCACACTGCAGCCCACAGTTTGTGAGAGCTGAACCTGAACTGGCACATGACGTGTGTGTGTGTGTGTGTGTGTGTGTGTGTGTGTGTGTGTGTGTGTGTGTGTGTGTGTGTGTGCATGCGCGCGCGCGCGCTCATGCTGACAGAATCCGGAGGCGTAGGCTGCAGCGTTGACCCTCAGTCCGGTGCAGTTGATGATCAGGTCTGTCCTCAGTCTGTCTCCTCTGTCCGTGGTGACCTCCATGTCCTTCTGGGTGACGTTCAGCTGCAGCTCCGACAGGTTGGACACTTTCTGACCTACGACACACAGCGGGTTGTTAGCGTTCTGACAGACCCGGCCTGAACACCTGTGCGCAGGTACACCTGAGGCGTTCGTACCCAGCAGCAGCTCCACTCCTTTCTCCAGCAGAACCTCTTTGGCCTCCCGTCTGACGCTGGACAGCAGCCCCGGGTCGGCCAGCCCGATTTTGGAGTGGATCAGAACAACCTGCATGCAAACATGAGCACCGTCACAAAACAGTGGAATCAACCTCAGCGCCTTCATCACCAAAGGTCAAAGGTCAGAGGTGACACACATCTGATCAGAGGTCAGCGTGACGTCACCTTTTTGTCTGGATACTCTGTCTTGATCTCAGCAGCCATCTCCACACCTGTTGACCCTCCTCCAATCACCAACACCGAGTCTGCAGCCTGCACCTGAACACACACACACACACACACACACACACACACACACACACACACACACACACAGGTTGGATGGCGGTAATGAGCCGGCCCTCTGCTGACCTCTCAGTCTTTGTCTCGCCGTCGTACCTGCTTGACGAAGTCCTCGTACGTTTGGATGGCGGTCTGATGCGACACCACGGTGTTGAACTTCCCGGGGAATGCTCCATCAGTCCCAGTAGACAGGATGAGGTGGGAGTACTGGATCTCCTGCAGCACAGAGGAACAAACTGTAAGGATCTAAAGGCAGTCGTCAAACAGCAGGTACAAAGGTTCATCCTGCAGCAGTGTTTGGTCGGTTTCCCCGCCCGTCCTCACCCTCCCGCCCTCCAGGACGACCATCTGTCTGTCACTGTCCACACGCTCCACGCGACCCTGAACGAAACTCTCTCCAAACGTCTCCGCGTACGGGATGAAGGTCCTCTGAGCGAAGCCTACGGGACGACAAAGGGTCAGAGGTCAAAGGTCACGTGACGCATTAGCGCGCACACACACTGCTGTTATTGCTGTCAGGGTGGCTGCTGGCTGCAGATTGGTCACGGTCTGAGTCACATGACAACAAAAAACACGACAATCAGAACAAAAACTAAGACATCATTACTTCAATCATTTCTAATAAGAAGAAAATGGTAACAACAGTATTTTCTTATTATTTGTATCCTTTTAAATCTATCTTAATATTTTATTTGTTTGTCTTTTTCTGTGCTACTGTGTTTATAAAAGGTCTAATATAATTATTTAACACATATATAATAAAAGGTATAAATATAAAGTTTGTAACAATAATAATAACAATAGCAAACCTGAAAATAGATCTATAAACAACTCAGACAATAATCAGAAAAATAATAAATAAACTGACCAACTAAAACAATAAAAGAAAATTAAATGACCGAAGAAAAAGAAGCAAAACTGACAAAAACCTGATGAAACTAAATGAAATGAAAATGAAAACGTGTGTTACCGGGCTGAACGGACGCTCTGAGCGCCGCCACGTTGTGATGAAACGCCTCTCTCATGTCGATCAGGGTGAAACTGAGTCCTGTGGATTTCAGCTGCTGAGCCGCCGCGACGCCCCCAAACCCACCGCCCACCACCACAACATGGACGCCCTCGACTGACGAGGCCTGAGCGCCCATCGCTGCAAACACACGAAGAAACGCTTTGGTCACTTCAGGGGTCACACACTGACCTCCATTGGTTCAGCTTGTGGAGACCTGCTGCTGTTTGCTCCCTCACAGGAGGTGCGTCCCTGTACACCACGTTAATGTCCTTCAGTAGTTCAGGTATTTTTTAAGTTTTGATGCTTCAGCCTGATTCAGTGAAATCACTAGTTTGAAAGTAGTTAAAGTAGTAACTTGGAAGTACTTTGTGTTCAGACTGAAGGATTTCTGCAGCGCTGCTGTGACTCACCATCACCAGGACGGCTGCTATGAAATCACCATCATGAGACAAACACCAATGGATTGTAAGACAAGGGTCTCTGGATGAACACACACACACACACACACACACACACACACACACACACACACACACACACACACACACACACACACACACACACACACACACACTTCTGCATTTACTGTAGTCAAAGCAGTGACGCCTCAAGAAGCAGATTGGACCTTGTGAGAGTTAGATTATTGTGATACTGCATTATTATTATTGATGCTCATTGATCATATTTGCAGTATTTCGTGTACTTTGGGGTAGTTTAATCGATGACCAGGCATCAGATTTTAGAAACTGCTCATATTCTCATGTAAAATTTAAAAGTTAAATGTAGTAAAAATTACAATATTTCTCTCTTAGATGTAGAAATTAAATGAAAAATTATTTAAAAAAAAATTAATTAAGACTAACTGAGCGGGAAAAACATGCACCTGAACGCATCATCAGATGGAGGTCAGTAGAAGGCGAACACTCGTGGGATGACAGTGAACGCGACCCTGCCTTCACTCTACAGGATGAGCTGGGACTCAGCTGATACTCGATATGAAGCGATGAGGAGAAACCACACGCGGCTCGTGACGTCAGAAAGTCTCATTAAGAGTCAGCGCGAGGGGCCAGCGGCCACCACTCACACATAAACACACATTCAATCAAAACCCTCAGACGTGTGAGACTAAACTTTAACAACTCACTGAAATTCAAATGATTTGCTTTGTTTTAGGTCCCGTTTTTACTGCTTTCGGTTTCCCGTCCAGTGAAAAGCTCGTATCTCCAGATGTGTTGATGCTGAATGCTCGTGCTGAACTGAAGGATGAAGGGTTCCTCCTCCTCCTCTTCCTTCAGCTAAATCAACTCTTGGATCAGCTGGAAACAGGCTGTTTTTTAAGTACATAAAGGTACTGCGTTCTATTACTCATTCTACTACATCCTTGTCTTCATATTGCAGCTCTTACAGCTGCCTGTTATAAAACACAAATGTCTGCTGTGACGTGAAAATGTGCTTCGTCACTGTCCGCCACAGTACAAATACAGGCTGGAATACTCGCTGACAGTGACTCTGATGAAGGACTTTTACTTCCAACGGAGTATTTTTAGTACTTGCACTGGAGAACTGCAGTAAAGGGTTTAAATACCTTTTCCCCAGCTGAGGACGAGGCGTCTCCTCTGCGCGTCCTGATGCTCCATAACAACACAGACCTCAGCCTGTCACTCTAACGGCACTAACAGCACTAACAGCACGTGGACTCACCTGGCGCAGGTAGACGCCTTTGTTGATCTTCAGACTCCTTAAATACTTCAAACTCTTCAGATCTTCAGCTGATTCTCTCTGGGGAGGTTTCCTCCTTTGGACGCAGCTCTGACGACACGAGCTCTCCACCAATCACAGCTCCGCTCTGTGTACCTGAGGGGAGGGGCGAGTGCTGCCTTCCGGAAATGATAAACTCTCACATAAAGATAACTTGGGGGGGAAAGTTCACATGAAAAACTTACAGATCAAACACTTAAAAGTTTTAAACAACATGAAACACAAAGAAAAGACACAAAAGATGGAAAGAAAAGAAGTTCTCAAACACACCAAATATAAATTAAATGACATAAAAATGTTTAAAAATCAGGTTCCAGAGAGGAAATAAGTAAATCAACTTAAAGCTTTATGTCTTGTTATTATTTCAGATGTGATGAATTTACATACAGACTCTCAAGGTTTGAGGCATTTCACTGCTAAAATATCATATTTCAGTTATGTATTAATTTTAATGATGAATTTATCATTTATCACAAAGTTCATGTTGGCTGGAGTTCGCTGGCACTGTCTCACTGCTCATAACTCTTTTATTGTGCTTTTAATAACAACACGAGTCATTTTTAAACACATTTCTTTACTAGAAACGATGTCGAGCTGTTTTATTAAATGTGCTGAATCATATGACTAAAGTGATATTTTCTGTCTGCTGAAATGAAATCCTGCTTCTTTCAGTGTTTTCATTGAATAACAGCATCAGTGACAGATTGTGAGAGGGGATGAAGAGGAAGACGAGGTGATGATTGAATCGTCTCCACTCAGACTCTCCGTCAGTCCTCTAATCACCGGCTGACTCAGCACTATTTCAGCTTACATCACTGTTACATCACTGGAATAAAACTGGTGTGATGTGTTTCACAGTCAAAAGTTCTGGAAGATGAGCAAGAACATTTATGTTAAGTCATCTGAACTTTAGTGTTTTCTTTTCTTCTGCTCCACGACATTTCTGAGGGAAACACTGGAAACACTGAACTCCATTCAACATTCAACAGCTGCAACATTAAAGTGATGAACACATTAATGCATCAATAAAAATAATTTGATTTAATTTAATTTCTTGTAGTTGTTGGTTTAATGGCAGGAAATCGTGGTGTCTTTGAGAAATGTGATTTATTTTGTTAAATAATCAGAAAGTTAATGTGATAAATAGAACTGGATGAAACTGTGGACCCTGTAAAACAAACATGTAACAGCACCGTAAACACACTCTGAGCCATCACATCTCTTAATTTATTTCATCCTGCCTGTAATTACTGATAATAAACTACGGACTGAAACGTGCAGTTACTTTTATCTTTGTTATGAGTAAATATGCTTGTATTAACGCGCTGCAGCGGCGCCCTCCAGCGGCTGAACTCCACACTGCAGCACCGTTTATTCAGACTGTGGTCAAGACTTTATAGCGACACAGTGAAAACCGGAACTAAGTATTTTATTTTCGTCAAAATAAAACTTGTGTCTATAGGCAAAATATACAGTGTTTTCTGACATTTGTATGAGAAGCTTGTGGAAGCAGTTCAGATTTATTCATGCATCTCATATTTATTCTATTGTCTGTAGGTCTTCATATCATCAGATTCATTGATCATTATTTCTTCACCTCTGTTGTTTGCTCATATTTGCTGTTTTATTTCTTCATTGATTAATCAGATTTTAGTTGTCATTGTTTTATTTCTTTTAATCTCAAAGCAATCTCAAAGCACTCATTTAAAAAAAACAAAACCTAAATGTGTTTGTTACATGTGCTGAAAAAACACATAGAATATCCAAAGCAAATAAACAAGAATATTCTGAACTTTAGTACAAATAAATTCAGCTCTTGAGCCAAAAGTCAAACAAAGAGAGAATCAGTGTTTCTATCATTAATAAATTAGAGTAAGATAAAATAAAATAAACTGTGACTTTACAACGGGAACGGTGACGCGCGTTGCAAGACGTTTATTATGAAACGGTGACCGGAAGTGTCTCTCTCGTATTCCCGGCGGTTTCGCGCGGCGCTTGTCGGTCGGTGCCAGCCTGCTCCGTTACACTCAGTTCGTGTCGGTGGTTTAACTGCAGTCTGTCCGGAGCTCCACGGACACATGAATGGAGGAAACGTGAAGTTTTGTCGGAGACCAGCGGAGGAGGAGAAGGAGGTGAACTTTTCCCGCGGTAAGAAACCTGCCATTAGCTAACGTACAACTAACGTTACCGCGAGCGCGTCTGAGTTAACGGACCGACTGAAGTTTCCGTTAGCGGCATAAAACGGACACAAACACACTGTTTATGAGTAACTTTCTACCGTGTGTGTGTGTGTGTGTGTGTGTGTGTGTGTGTGTGTATGTGTGTGTGTGTGTGTGTGTGTGTGTGTGGTCATTTCGCCGCGAGCCTTTTGTTCGTGCGGCTCGCGGCTCCGTTCCCATGGTGAAGCTTCATCAGCTCGCGAGACCCACCAGAGGCGTTACAGCCTTTAACGCAGTATTTTTACTGTAACGTCAAACTGTTACCACTGTGACCTCATCAGAGGTCGAAAAGAAGTACATTTACTGAAGCACTGTACTTCTGAAGTACTGTCATTTTGAAGTACTTGACTGAGTACTTGATCACTCACACAGATGCTGCTTTATACTTCTACGTCAGCAGTGGTGGACGAAGTATTGTGATGCTTACCAAAGTAAAGGTAGTAGTACTCCAGTGTAGAGATACTCCACTAAATACAAAGAGTAAAAGTACAAAGATATTGGCATCAAAATATACTTAAAGTACCAGAAGTATAAGTACTTGTTATGCTAAACTAAGTGATGCGTTCATGTGTTCATCAGCTGGTGAAGATGGAGCTCTTCTTCATGACCTCATTTTCTGCTGTGTAGCTTGTAAATCCTCCGTATCAATAAAGTTTGATCTTAATCTATAATCTTGTATTTATTGATTAAATTTTGTACTTTTAAGTCTAAATATGAAGAGTAACTAAAGGCCTCTTATAAATATCGTGGAGTTAAAAATACAGTTTTTCCGTAGAAGTATAAAGTTACATGAAATAGATTTGCTCAAATTAAGTACAAATACCTTTTAAACTGAACTTCAGTACGTGAGTAAATGTACTCAGTTACTTTCCACCACTGTGTAAAAATAAAATTACTCCATTACAAATACACAAATACATTTCTGCATTCGAAATGTTACGTGACTAAAGCTATGGAAATATTAGCTGTGATTGAAGCATCATAAGTAAAAGTACTCATCATGCAGTAATGTGTTTTATTATATATTAGATTACATCAGTACTTGCAGCTGCATATTGTGGAGCAGTTTTGTGTTTAATGTGTTGCTGCTCGTTTTAATCTCTGGACAGATTAAGCCTAAAGAAATGATCCGTACTCGTAAACTCCTGCACGATTTTTATCCAATGAATCAATCAATGAAAATATTAATGACAGGTGGCACAGTGACGTCCTCAGACGTCTGATAAAATGTCCAGAAACCAAAAAGAGATTCAGTTTATTTATTATTTCTAGACTAAAACAAACAGCAGACGTTTGGACTGAATCTGATGGATCCACTCAGATCCAGTGTGGACCCAGTGTCTGTCAGAGTGGTTTTGTCCCGTGTGGTTGGTGATGAAGATGATGAGGAAGCAGCAGGCAGAGATAAGAGGAGCGCAGATTACTGCTTATATAACAGACACAGAGGAAGAGGCTCGTGCGTTCAGCTTCTGATCAAACAGAACAACAGACGCCGCAATGTGTTTCACGCGTTTCACAGAAATCCAGCTTTAATCTCTGGACAGACCGAGCGTCTGCGCTCCAGACTCCGTGACGACCCAATCGCATACTTTCACTATCTCTGCCGCAGTTTGATGACAGGAAATATTCCAGCCATCTAAAACATCGCTTAGGTTTTGGGTGAGGAAGAAATGCACCATAGAAGAAGAAGCAGGGACGGGTTTGTGTTCCCGCAGGAGCGTCATTAGACGAAGGCTGCGGCTGGAATCCCTCCCTGTTGGTCTGCTGTAATCATCGACACAGAGTCCTCAAAAATCCCACAGTCATGATGTAGCATTCATGACAACACAGAGCTGCTTTTCTCTGTCAATGTGACGACCCAGTGCCTTTAATCAATGCGTCCGATCACTTCACTGCCCACACTGAACCTCGTATCAATTATAAGAAATATCCTTCCTCTCCAGGTGTGGTGGTGTTGCAGCGTGATGTGTAGTGATGGAGGAGGTGGCGCACAGCCGCTACGTCGCCCAGCTGAAGGCCGAGTTCGACAGCTGCGACACGACGGCCACCGGCTTCCTGGACCGAGAGGAGCTGACGGCGCTCTGCCGAAAACTGCAGCTGGACGCTCACCTGCCGCTGCTGCTGGACACGCTGCTGGGAGAACGCACCTACGCCAGGGTAAAAGAGCAGATATGTCCCTCAGCAGGTGGAGGAGGAGACCGCTGTCGATTCATGGAGATGAAACGTGTCAGAGCTGAACTGTGACTTGTTCTTCTGGACATTAATGTGATTGACTTGTCTTGAACCTTCAGGTGAACTTCGAGGAGTTTAAAGAAGGTTTCGTGGCCGTCCTGTCTCGCTCGCTGGACTTCAGCACATCAGAGGATGACAGCAGCTACCTGGAGCCAGGTAAGACTGGAGGGCGGGTGGAGCTAGTTTGCTGATATTCTCTACTAATAAGCAATTAGTGGCTGGTGAACATGTGCACCTCAGTATATACTCAGTGTAAGTACGGTGAGCAGCTGTTTGAGGAACTGACTGAACCTTTCTGAACATCGCATTTGTGAGGACTTACGTCTTCAGTAGGAACCAGTGGGCTTGGAGCCACAGACAGGAAGTCAGACGGTGTCGAGACATGGACGAACATGTTGGTGGTTTTGTGTCAGAGAGTAGTTTTTCTCCCTCACAGAGGAGCTGCACTGTGTGTGATGAGTGTATGTGAGTAATGGCGGCTGATGGTGGCTGTGGTGGCAGATGGTGGAGGTTGAGTACTTATTACGCTGTTGTACTGAAGCTATTTATGTATCCGTGAGTGCTGTTTACTCCACCTTCTCACCACAGCCACAGGAAAACATCAGAGCAGTTCTGTGACCGATCAGCATTGGTGGATCTGTATTGATCGGTCAGGAAGAAGGAGATGTCTGCTAGTCAGGTGTCGGTCTGTGGGTGCTGAAAGTGTAAATGCTTTGAGTGGATGTGCTTTATGTGAATTAGTGTTAAGCTGCAAATTTTTGTGCATGAAACAAAAAGAAAGCCTTCATTCATTGATGAGGAGGAGCTGAGAAACCAGAGCAGAGGTGTGTTCAGGCTCTGGTGTGAACCAGTCAACGAGGAAATGACAGTGGTGTAATAAAGGACTGAATGCAGACTGACTTCATCCCGTCTGTATCCACAGTCTGTTGTTTTGTGCTGAACTCTCAGCGTTTTTCATTAATGTGGTTCAGAGATGAACTGGAACCAGTGACTGCCCAGAAGCGAGGAAACCAGTCCTTAAAGCAGTGGATTTGAGTTTGATTTCCTGCCGTCTGTGTTTCCTGCTGGTCCAGAATGCCTCGGTGTGTTAGTGAGAGCTGGATTCTGGCCTCGGTGCTGCTCCTGGATCTGCTGCCTTTAATTTGCTTCTTGTTTCTGGCCGTGAGTCTCACAGTGACTCTGCAGCTCCACTGACCTACATACACGCTGCCTGCTGGACTCACCCCCCGTCCGTCCGTCTGTCCTCATGTCTTCATGTCTTTGTCTCTCAGTTGTTCCAGAAGAGGTGAAGCCAAAGTTCGTGAAGGGGGCGAAGCGTTATGGCCGCCGCTCCCGTCCTGACAGTAAACCCGACGCCGCGCTGACCTGCGACTCAGAGGACTCGCCGCCATCCAGAACCAAAGCCACAGACTCGTCTCCGGCCGGCGTCCGCAGGGCCAAACTCAGACGATCCACATCTCTGGAGAGCGTTGAGGTGAGACAGTCGGTTCACATTTTCCTGTCGCTCCCGTGAAAGAGGAAGAGGAAGAGGAAGCTTCTTCAGTTCAAACTTAGCTTCACGCTAACCTCGTCACTAAATCAAAACTGGCTGCAGCTCATAAACCAGAGATTAGTTGTTACTGAATATTTTCAGCCAATGACTGTTGTGTAGCAAACTGAACTAGCTAATGTTAGCATGCTAATAACTGACCGCTTTAGGACGAAGAGTAAAAGAGGTGATACGTCTTACCATGCTGACCTCAAACTAATAAATGCTCTTTAATAATAATAATGTTATTTTCACAATAAACTTCAAGTTATTTGACTAAATGAGCCACTTAGCTTAGCATAATCATATATTTCTCATGATAAACTGACTGAAAGACACAGATGACTCCATGAATGGAAACAGACATTAACCTGAGATAAGATTTAGCCTTTAGCCTCTAAAACTGTACTTTTTTGAGCCTGTTAGCTTGTGATGCTACAGTGACTTCCTGTTTATACAGTTAGATAGTTGCGTTTGTCAGACTTTAATGGTTCAGCCTCTGCACAGACCGCTGTCATCTTCCTGTCAGCATGACAGCTGTTTCAGCGGTGTGACCTCTGACCTTCGACCCCCTCAGCGCTGCTGGCTGTGATAGAGGAGTCACAGCTTGTTGACCTCTGCTCACACTGGCGCTCTGATGGATGATGATAATGTGAGAGAAAGCAGGAGGCTGCTGCTGAGTGTTTATAGACTCACACACACACACACACACACACACACACACACACACACACACACACACACATTGTCTGTCTGTGTGTGTGTGTGTGTGTGTGAATGAGCTCAGTGTGTGTTTTTGTGCTGGCTGGGTGAGGTTGGTCTCAGATATCCAGACGTGCTGCGATTCTGCTGCCCCGCTGCAGTTTGTGCTGTGGAGTGTGTGAATACCTGAAGGAGGAGCCGGCCGGGGGAGGTTTGGTGGTTTTGGGGGCGTTGGAGGTTTTTCAGGAAGTGGGATTGTGAGGAATGTGGCTGCTGGCAGACGCTCTGCGCTGGCTTGGCTGCGGATCAAAGATGCATCGCTGTGTTTCTTTAGGACACATTTCACTTTTGTTTCTGAGGAAAAAAAGCGTCTCAGCTGCTTTTCGTGTGGATTTAAAATCATAGTTTTCTCTGCAGCAGCTGAATTTATGTTCTTTAAAACCGGCAGAAGTCAGACGCGCTGCCCGGACACAGAGCGCTTCACTGCAGCTTCGCTCTGTTGTTTTATTCAGACTCCACCTCTTCATCTTCATCACGAGCGGTTCCTTCACCAAAAATGTCCTGATGATCAATCTGAGCCCTGTAATGTTTACAGATGTGTGCGACTTATTGAAATAAGTCCGCTGATTCTTCATGAGCTGCCTGATCCAAACACTGAAGGTCCTGATTGAAAATCCACAGCTGATCAGTTTCATTGATTGATCTGATTGGAACGAAAGCTGAATGTGACTCCTGAAACTGACCTGAGATCCTCTATAGAGAAGAGGTCTCACTCTCTTTGTGTTGAAAAAGCATGTTAACTATTTGCTTCCATCATGTCGACTCTACAGTCTGCATGATCATCCTCATCCTCATCATCATCATCATCATCATAGATCATCTTACACTGATTATTGTCTCAGCATCATCACCTCTGCGTTCCTGAGCTCCCTCCTCCAGCCTGGTTGGTGTACACAGTGATGCACAGGGTGGTGTGATGATGGTATGCACCTGGTGCTTTTGACCTGCTGGTGTTCGATTGACAACTTGCACTCGTGCACTGCAGGTCTGGATGGATTACAGCATGAATATTGACCGTTTTTAAGATTTCTCATTGAAAGTAAAAGAGCAAAACGCCCTGAAAAACTGGGAGAAGTCCAAACTTTGGGCTTGAGAAGGATCATCTCATCACAGGGAGCGTTCCTCCTGCAGATGTTTACATCACATCCAGGTGAGGATCAGCATTGACTCCATGCAAAACAGCAATTAGTTACTTCCTGAAAGCACCTTTAGCGCTCTTTTAATGATGGATGGATGAGAAATCCTTCTCTCAGTTTGACCTTTGCAGATCTTGCAGCACTGAGTTGGCAGCCAGCTCTTCACTGTTCCTCCATGATGGAAAGAGTTTGTGTTTGCAGAGTCTGCAGCCGAGCTCAGTGGAGTCAGAACAGAGTCTCTGTCTCAGTCTGCTGTTACATCACACTCACTCCACTCTGTGTTTGAAATATTGAAGCGTTTTTATGTAACTGGACTCTGTGAAGCCTGCAGATTAAACACTGTTAACGCTCTCTCTCTCTCTCTCTCTCTGTCTGCTGCGTGCGGGTGTCTCTCGCCCAGTTGACACTGTGGATTTCATTCAGCTCCGGCAGCTGAAATCTCTGTAAATACTTCATGTTTTGCAGTGTGTAGTCAGTTACATAAAAGGCTTAAAGCGACACACACGCACACACACGGATGCTGCTGACAGAGTAAAGGCAGAGAGTTTCTGTTTTTACTGTCTCATTGTTTTTATGGCAGCGTTTGTCTGTCCAACGTTTTGGTCCAGAGTCAAATATCTCAGCAGCTACTGGCCGGATTTCCTTGACATTTCCTGATCCAATCCCTGCTGATGGATGGATGGGGGGGGGGGCAGCACCTTCGTGTGTGAGCGTCCCCCAGGACACAGCCTCCATGAACGAACATCAGGGATGAGTGTTGGACAAAGTTATCTAACCAGGACGGTTCTGCTCTGAACACGATGCAGTCCGCCTGCTCTTATCCAGCTTTATTGATCCTCTCATTGATCATAATCCTGCACACACACAGACCTCAGAGCTGCTTTTGTCTCTGCAGAGGAGAAACATGCTCAGTGTTTCCTCTGCAGCTTTAATTTCACTTCAGGTGATTCCACATGTGACAGCAGAGAGCGACAAGCTGCCGGAGCTTCAGGCTCAGCTCGAAGGTTAAACTTAGATGGAAAGACTCGACTCTGTGTGCGTGTGTGCGTGTGTGTTAACCAGCCTGTTAAACTCTGAACTAACAGAAAATGTTATGAAAGAGTGTGTGCAAAGGATGCTGGGAGAAAATTATGGAAGTGTGTGTGTGCAGTGATGCCAACAAACCAAACAGTGATCAGAAGGAATTCCTGAGCGGTCATTACTTCTGCTAGACCGAACATATTGTGTGTGTGTGTGTGTGTGTGTGTGTGTGTGTGTGTGTGTGTGTGTGTGTGTGTGTGTGTGTGTGTGTGTGTGTGTGTGTGTGTGTTTTCAGTCTATAGGCCCCGGTGGTCACACCAAAGAGCTTATCATGTAAAACCACCCGTGTGTCCGGACGTGTGTGAGAAACTGAACCTGTGACTTTTCTCTCACAGCAGAATTCATCAGATGATTCAGAGCTTTTACTTTGGTAATTCTTCAAGTAAAAGTATGCAAGTATGATGGGACAATGTACTTTAAGTACTGAAAGTCAGAGTACTGGTCGCAGTGAAGTGTCCCCTGTGACTGCTGTCCTCTTGTCTCTGGTCTCTTTAGATTATTGTGTCTCCTCATTCGAGTTGTTTGAGGTGGAGCTCATTTTAAGATGTTTGCTTCCTCTGATTCTGGATTAAACTGATGATTATTTTCTGTGTTAACGAGATCTGACGAACGTGTAGATGAAGATGTTTGCTGACAGCATGTTAGCAGCAGAGAGAAACTGTGTGTGTGTGTGTGTGTGTGTGTGTGTGTGTGTGTGTGTGTGTGTGTGTGTGTGTGTGTGTGTGTGTGTGTGTGTGTGTCTATCCCAGAGGAAACAGGCTCCATGAATGAACATTCGTGTTAAATATTGAACAGCGTTGTGTAACTGTTCTCACTGACTGACGATGGAACACAGTGGAGCTCAGGTTAAGAGCTTTTTCTACACGCAGTACGACTGTGTACTCTGAATATTAAACGCCATGACATCACACAGCTTAGGGACCATTTAGCAAGTCTTCTGCCTCTTTTTATGAAATCTTTTTATTTTAAAATAACTTTAACTTGTACATCAGCTGACACTGTGTGATACATATGTGTGTATGCACATATAAAATCTTTTTAAAGTTCATCTGTAACTGCACTAAAAGTCCAGTTGTGCCTTTGATCAAAGTCATGTCTGTACTTTCCAAATGCTCACTTTTATTGTGTTTGAAGGCTTTGGTCCACTGCTTCTTATTTCATTGAAGATGAAGAGTAAGTGGTGGGACCATCATGCAGTGAAGAAGCTTCTAGTTTTAAAACTGTTCATCACATCAGTTCATGCGGCTCTGCACAGCCGCCTCTCGTTCACAGTGCTGAAGCAGTGGCCTGTAAACGCTTCTTCATCCCGACTGACGAGCTCGTCGTCGTCTCCTGCAGCAGCTCTGTCACGCTCGCATGTGTTTAGCCGCTGTGTGTAGCCGCTGTGTGTGGTCACTGATGTAAGAAAAGGAGGTTAAAGCCGCTGTGAACAATTCAGCAGCAGATCAATTATTAACCTGTCAGTGTTGGAGAGTTAGCTGCAGCAACATCCAGCACAGTTAGCCTACATCTGTCACACCGTGTTCACCGGCTAACATGAGGAGAGACCACACACGCACACACACACACGCACACACACACACACACACACTGTGCATTGCAGACTGTCAGTGACCTCCATGTTTTCTCTGCAGAGCCTGAAGTCTGATGAGGAGGCAGGAAGTCAGAAGGAGAACGTCCAGCCAGACTTTCAGTCTAAAGGTACTCTCTGCTCTGCTCTTTGTTTTGAATTTCTAACCTTTATTCTTCTCTGCCTGCAGTTTTATTGTGAACAGGCTCACGCTGGTTTAGATTCACCTTCTCGTGGTCTGAACCAGTTTCTCACAGTTACTCCAGCAGTCTCGTGTTTCACCTACATATCAGGAGACTCGTGAGTCGGATTAAAAATAGAAAGCAGTGCAGCAGAGGAGGAGATATCCTGACCTTTAGTCTGTGGAATGGGTCAAACTGAAAAACACTTCATCCTACATTGCCCAGAATGCACCTGGATAGTGTCTCTTATAGCTGTAGTGTGGAGGAGATGAGTGACATGAATTGATTTAATGAAGTCTTTAATGTGTTTAAAGTTTCTGCCTTTCCTGGATTTAAAGAGTTGTCGGTCAGTTTTTGGGAGCAGCAGCTTCTTCCAGTCCAGCGGTTTGTGTTTTGTGGTGTACGAGGCGACACTCTTCATTTCAGCCAGTGATCGTGGCTTTAAATTCACAACGAGCTGTGGAGCGCCTCGCCGACTCCTCGATGGCTCAGTGTTCATTTGAATTTCATGTGTGTGTCCTGCAGGCCCTCAGCAGGAGGAGGTGGAGCTGGGAGTTGTTGTTGGAGGAGGTGGAGGAGATGGCGGTGTCCTGATGGCGGTGTGTGATCACCTGGGCCTGCAGCAGCTCAACACAGAGGTGAGACCCCACCCACCTGCAGGTGACACACAGAGACCAGGTGAGGAAGTTTAATATGACTCATTAAGGCTTCAACACGCCAACAGGAGCTGGACGCGCTGCTCAGGAAGCTGGACGCCGACCTGGACGGCAGAGTCAGCATCAGGGACTTCCAGAAGGTTCTCCGTGGCTCCGCCCCTGTCTCCTGCTCCACGCCTGTACGATCAGCTGACCTGCAGAGGGCGCCACACAGGGTCAGACACTCACTGGTACACACACACACTCACACACACACACACACACACACACACACACACACACACACACACTCTTACACAACGTACTACCAAACACCGGCAGAGTTAAACTGACTGTACAGCAGTTTGTCTGGACACCACAGATCTACGAGCCAATGAGAAGACAGCAGAGCCCCCCAGACATGAGGCGTGGAACATCCATCAAACTCCATTTTACCAGATTCGAAAATGTTTCTTTGCTCAAGACTTTTAACATGATGTTGTCTGTCAGGTAAAAACAAGCCAAACTCTGCTTAACAGCTTCATTATCTGGTTAATAGCTATCAGGCTCATAGCCTGATGGAGAAGCTTATGATGTTAGCCGGATGGAGAAGCTAATGTTGGTGTTAGCTCGATGGGGAAGCTAACACTGATGTTCGCCCTTTAAAACCATGTGAGCCAGATGTAGTTTAAAACATCATATTAGATGTGATGTCTATGTAGACTCATCTCTTCAGACCTTCTGGATTCAAACTGTTGAAATAAATCTTTATATATTTTATAATAAACTGTTTTTGATTGGCCATTTTTTAAGGTTACATGATGCTAACAGAGAGTTTTTGATGTAATTGTCTGTTCTTGTTTGGAGGAATTATTTCCAGTTAACACAAACTTCTGCTATCAAACGTATATTTCAGATCAAAACATAACTTCCAATCAAACCTACACTAGAAAGCTCAAAGATGAATTAGATCATCGGTTACTGACCTCGTTTAAGACTGAACTACAGCAGTATTTCCCACTAGAGAGATTTCTGAGTTTACAAGGAGCTCCTGAATGCAGCGCCAGTAGAAGCTCCAATCAGGAGGCTCTGCTGCAGCTGTCAGTCATCTGTCCAATCAGGTGGGAGGGACTCGGCCAGGTGCTGGCGGACAGGTAGCAGGTAGTTCAGACAGACAGGTAGAAACCATCATGTACTGCACATCAGGTCTGATTTCAGGCTGTGGTTTGTTAACGTGGGTGAAGACAGACCCCCCGACCTGCTGCTCCACACAGGTGATTCAGAGACCCAAACGTTACCTTTTCACCTGCTGTGAGGAAATGTGTGTGTGTGCCTCGAGTTCAGGCAGCGTAGTGAAACGTGTGGATATTAACACAGATTAGTGTCTTTGTAAGGAGAGAGGATGATGAGAGATGAACTTCAGAGTCGTTTAAATGTGCAGCGTTCAGTGTGACGTCATCGTGTCGACTGACTTCCTCTCAGTCTGTGACCTCAGCTTCTCTCCTGTGTGACATCACGTCAGCATCATGTGACCTGAACAGCGTCCGTTCTGCAAAGTTTAAGGCTGAACGGTTTCTCTCCAGTTTGTGATATTAGTGCGCACAAACATGAGTGTGTAGTATTTCTGTGTACTGCCCCCGGCTGTGAAGAGCGTGGGATGTTTGCCTCCAGCCCGCACGGCGCAGAGTGAAAAGAGGCTAATCCAGATTAAATGTTACAGCATCAAACTGCAACAGCAGCCGTTTATTAGGACCCTGAGAAACCTGTTCACTGCTGTTTAAGCTGCTTTGTCAGGAGAAACCTCAGGAGCAGAACTCATTCATCTTTACCTCTCAGGCCTGAATGTGGTCTAACGTCTGACCTGGTCTCCTGTCGTCCATGCAGTCCCAGGCGGTGATAGAGGAGCGCTCGGCTCGCTCCGCCTCACCCTCCCTGCTGACGGCCACGGTGGGTCAGAGAGTCCTCAGCCGGCTGGACGACGGCTCAGGATGCAGCAGCCCCGAGCGGGTCATCGCCCTCTGGACCGAGGAGGGGATCAGGAACAGCCGGGAGATCCTGCAGGTCAGTGCAGACCAGGACCAGGAGTGTTTTGTAGTTTTTATAGTTCGTTTTCTTCCAGTTTCCGTCTCTTTAAGCAGTTCAGAGACGATTAATCACTGTGGAGGAGGAGGACACTGCTAAATGTTAGCATGCTGCGAACCAACAGACTGTTGCCAAACTATCAGTCTACATTAGATCAGTTACATCCATTATTTTAAGTTCATATCACAATATTAAGGGAGGAAAACTGCTTTTACTTGTTCAGTTTCATGAAATATTAGTTGTTTTATAAAATGAACTGAGTTTCAAACCTGTTTTTAGTGTCCCTCACTTTGTTCAGTCATAAGGGAGCTGTTTTTACCAGCTTTGATTCTTTACGTTTGGCTTTTTGGCTGATCCTTGAATGCCTCAAAAGTGTTCAGGTGGGGCCTGAATGACCAGCAGAAACACATGAAGGACAGTGAGGCAGCTGAGTTTAAACAGCAGCAGCTGACAGCTGGAGACTTTAGGAAACGGCTGGTTCTCACTGTGGTTGCTCCCCCTGCAGACTCTGGACTTCCCTCTGGAGGAGCGTCTCAGTCTGGCGGACCTGACTCTGGCTCTGGACAACGAGCTGCTGGTGAGCGGGAACGGCATCCACCAGGCGGCGCTCATCTCCTACAAGAACGAGATCCAGCACCTGCAGTAGGTTTCCTTCAGGTGTATCACATGTGCAGACTGATGCAGTGTTTTGTAACGTCACGTGAACAAAGAGCGTCTCCGCCGACATCAGAACTCACCAAAGAAACATGTTATGGTTCAGAGGAAACGAAGCGAAGGCCACGTATTTGATTCAGCTGATAGATCTGGTGTTTTTTCTTCAGTCGAGGCGGCTCCATCGTTCTCGGTCAGGTGTGAGGAGAAGCTCATGGCTGCTGGTTGAAGTTAGGTTGATAACCAGCAGCTGGATGCCTGCTTTATGCAGCAGAGTCCGAGTCCAGCTGAAGTCACTGTTGTCTGGTTTGCGCCTCAGGCTGAACAGTATCTGGTCTGAATATTGGCCCCAATATATTGATGACACTGTAGTGTCATTACACCCGGCCGACGACAGGATGCATCGATATCTGCCTTGTTAGCTAACAGAGGACGACATATAATTCTATAGTTTTTCTGGTTTGATGGAGCTAGGCGAGCAGTTTCCATCTGCATCCAGCCGTTTTGCTAAGCTAGGCTAATGACAGAGAACAGGTACCTGAAACATCTGACGGACGCAGATTTACATAAAAGACGGACGTTCTGTTAAACGAACGTTAAACTCAGAGCTGACTGTGCCGCACAGACTTCACTCTGATGCACGTTCAGGCTGCAGGTTTCCACTGAGGCCGTCAGACTCCGGCGAGTTGGCCCGCAGTCATTTCCTGTCAGATCCACTGACCATCAACCAAACCAGTTAGCAGCTGCTGGGTCAGATTCAACTGGGAGGTCAAAGGTCGAGCCCACATCGAATCAGCCTCTCTGCGTGGTGATTAAAAACACCCCAAAGCAAACAATGCTGTTTTACAACCACAGCTGAGGTGCTGCCGAGCAAGGCAGGCCGCCCCAACCACAGCTGGTCAGTGGTCACCAGTGTCAGACTGGTTGTGAGACTGGTTCCCACTGCTTTCAGTTCATTACTCAGTGTGTGCGCAGGCCTGTCCTCTTACTTGTGGCCATATTGTGCACTTTATTTCCAATCAGAAGAGCTCCCCCTGCTGGAGGGCAGCTGTGTGTGCGTAAATCAGTGCTGAGGGATTCGTCTGGAGTCCAGAGCGATGTTAGAAATGTTTCAGGGTTTCTCAGCTTCAGATCAGCAGAAATAACATTTTCACACCACAGACTGTTTTTTCCGTCTTCACATGTGCATTTACGTGTGTATATAAGGCCTTATCTTACCTTATCTTATCTTACCTTATCTTACTTAAGTTGAAATATAGAATCATTGTGTAGCTTCAGAGTTTTAGGGTTCAAGAAGAAAAATGTGTGTGTGTGTGTGTGTGTGTGTGTGTGTGTGTGTGTGTGTGTCCGTCCGTCCGTCCGTCCGTCCAGGGCGGTGGCGGAGCAGGCCTGCAGGGAGCGGGATAAGGTGAAGGCAGACCTGGATCTGGCTGATCAGAGGAACCTGCAGCTGGTCAGAGAGGTGGACGACCGCCACGCCAGCATGGAGACCCTCAACCAGAGCCGGATCAGGTCAGACCTGCAGGTTCATGGTGGACAGCAGCTGCTGGAACTAACGTTAGCTTCACTTCGATGCAGATATTGATCCCGGAGTCATTATGGAGACACAGAACTCCCAGATTAGAAGTTAAAGATATGTTTGCCAATCAGACTGTGGCGTTAACGAGCTGCTCTGTGATTGGCAGGGACCTGGAGCAGGACTTCCGTGATAGGCTGACGGCTCTGCGCAGCCAGTCGGAGCAGGAGAGCGAGGCTCTGCTGCAGCAGGTGGAGAGGGAGCGCAGCACAATGCAGGAGGAGCTGCAGCTGCTCCGGGCGCAGGAGGCGGAGCTGCAGGAGGAGCTCTGCCGCGCCACACAGGTGTGCACACATCCCTCACCTGCACAGGTCCTGCAGGTCGACACTTGTCACATTAACTTTGAATGTTCTGTTTATATTGACTTTGTTTTAACAACTGATTCTGATTCAAATGAGCTCAACTTTAAACATCTGTAGCAATAAAAGCAACGTGCACATTAATGCAGATATGAAGAGAGTTTAGAAAAACCGACGTGTCATTTAAAGCTGATAACTTTAACTTTAGGCTCCTTCTGTGGTCTGTGTGCAGTGAAACCATCTCTGTTCTAATGTTCTCCATCGAGGGAAACAACAAAATCTGTGAATTATTTTGTTTGTGTCCTTTTTAAAATCATCCACATCTCAAAGTATTTGAATTTAAGTTTGAAGATGGAGCTGCTGAATGTGGGCTGATGGATGGAAGTTCACAGATGTTTGACAGATCAGTCAGTGCTCCTGCTGATTCACCGTGAGCAGACACGCAGATATTAACGTGTGTGTGTGTGTGTGTGTGCGCGTGTGTGTGTGTGTGTGTGTGTGTGTGTGTGTGTGTTTTGTGTGTATTCAGGAGAACAGTTGTATGGAGGAGGAGCTGACTGTTGTGAAGCTGAAGCTGAATGAAGCAGAAAGCTCAGTGAACAAACTGCAGAGAGACCTGGACCAGCTGCTGCACGACAAGGTAACACAACAACACAACACAACACAACACACCGTTCACTTATCAGCGTCAACACGTCAGAGTCTTCAAAGCTCCATCAATATGTTTTATTCAACAATCGATAAAGTGTCTCTGTCGTGTGAAAGAGAATCGTCTCTGCAGCTCTGCGGAGCTTTTAGCCTCTTTTAGCTCCTGTTTTGGTTTGCTGCACGTTTCCTGGTTCAGTGTTTGCAGCAGCAGCTGTTTGGTAAAGACACGGTTCACTGTCAGACTCAGTCAGAGACGAGCTGGTGAACAAAGTGCAGCGTTTAGCAGCTAAAGAGAGAAAATACTGGACTGACGTTCATCAGGTGACAAACACGACTCTGCATCGGTCACGTTGTTCTGTAGCTGCTGGATGTGGAAACAGCCGCTTCATGAGATTTGTCTGATGTTATGATTTCAGTTTGTTCTTCTGCTTCCAAGTCAGCAGAAATCATCGATACTAAATCAATCGATACTGGTTTAACTGGGATGTAAACCAGTATGAACAATGTGATGGTTTGCATCTGGACCAACACGTCCCCGCAGTCAGTGAAACATTAGTCCTCACAAACATGCATGTAGATACAAGAACACACACACACACACACACACACACACACACACACACACACACACACACACACACTCAGTGGTGTAAGGTAACTCGTCTCCTTGTAGCTGGTAAATTATTGATGAGTTTTCTCTCCGTGACTTCATTTCATTCTTCGTCTCGCTGTCTTTGCTCCGACTGATGAAGATGAGTTTTGATGGTGATGATTGACAGGTACATTAAACCAATCATCTGTGCTTGATCGACAGTTTGGCAGCTTGGACCCGGCAGGTGCTGGTCTGAGTCTCGAGGAGCGTTTCTCCGAGATCGTCAAAGAGTACGAGCTGCAGTGTCGGGTAAGAGACGTCCGGAGCTGGAGCTGTGTTTCTGTTTGTACTTTTTTAAGTAAAGAAACTTAAAGAGCTGAACTGAAACTGATTACATGTTGTTGTTGTTGTTAAAATGTCCAAATATTCTAAAACTACGAGTGAAACTTTAGTTTTGACCTCTGAAGCTTTTAAAACAGGTTAAAATCCTTTCTTGTAGCCGTCGAGCTCATCTCTCAGTCTGTGAGTGGAGCTTGACTTCAGATGGTTTCACTTCTTTGTTTTCTCAGTAAAAATCAAATCAGGTGAAGGCAAAGTGAAGCACACACAGCTGAGAGAACATGTTGAGTGGTGTGATGAGACGGAGACGTTTTAATGTCTGTTTTTGTTTGTGCACCTGAACGCCTCGTGTCGGTTCAACAGAAAATCAAGGTGAGAACGCCTGAAAACACACGAGTCTGTTTGCTGATGTGTGTACTGTGTGTGTGACGCTGCTCATCTCTGAATTCAGACACTGAACAGTCTGAATCCTTAAGTCCACATGCAGATGAGAATTTAGATCCTTCTGAGAGCCCGTAGACACACAGGACGGCCGCGTGAACGTCACCTTAATGTTCAATAATCTTTTTCTGAATGACCTGGTTTGTTCCGACTGTTCGCCGTTAAAACAGGCAGCAGTGTATCAGTGGACTGAATGTGAAGTGAATGCAGGTCAAAGTAAGGTCCTCTGAAGTGATGGAAACATGACTGTGTGTGTGTGTGTGTTGTGTTCAGGAGCTGCGGGACAGAAATGATGAGCTGAGCTCAGAGTTGGAGCTGCTGAAGAGTCAGAGGAGCGACAGGAAGTCCAGACGATCAGCAGGAGACGCCGCCGAGGCTCTGAGCTGGACCGAACAACAGTCCATCCGCGCCGAGTCAGACTCTGGTAACACACACAACAACACACAGCAACACACACCTCAGCTGGGCAACAAACACTGAGGGGGAGAACACAAACACAACACACATGATTAAACTCCCACTGAACATTCACCACCCGAGTACTCACCTGTTTTACTTCAGTGAAAGTGCTAAAGTCAAGATTAGCTCTGAAAACACAAACTAGACTCGGCCTGATGTTATTGTGATGTTTAACAACTAATCATTTCACTATTGATTGATCTGACTATCAGAAACTGGCCAGTCGGTAAGTTCGGCTCATGTTCGGTCTGAGATGCTGTTGAGACATGTTGAGGATGTGTGAAGGAGCTCATGAGGAAAAGATGGAAGGCCCTGAATGAAGAGCGGAAAGTGAATTTCATAAAAGGAAAATTTGGAAAGTTTATATTTAAATGAGAAAACATTAAATGAAGTCACAGCAGAACAGCCGACAGCTGAAACTCTGCAGGAATTCAGTATCTGCTGAACAGGTTTGATCTGTTCAGGTACTCAGGTGGCCACGCCCACCACACACACACACACACACACACACACACACACACACACACACACACACACACACACACACACACACACTTCCGGTGTGCAGGGTCAGTGTCAGTTTGTCAGTTCAGCCTCGTCATGTCTCAGAGTGAGTCTCAGTTTTCTGTCTGAAAATCTCATCCAAAGTCCTGAATTCAGTCCTTTGTTCACGTTAATCCAGGAACTGTGTCTCTGCTGCCTCAGTGTGTTAGCCTGCTCCAGTGTGTTCCGGTGCGTTAGTGTGTGACTGTATGTGTGTGTCTTGTGCAGACGAGGCGGACATGAAGCGCAGCTCGTCTCCTCCGGTCAGGAAGAAACTGCAGCCGGCAGATAAAACTGGTGAGAAACAAGCAGCTCACACATCTACACACACTGACTGTAGTGCAAACCTGTGCGTGTGTGTGCGTGTGTGTGTGAGAAAAGCCAGCGTGGTTGAGTGTGACGTGCTGTGATGTCATCAGTAACCAATCAGGCATTTTTGGATTACTGACCGTCACCTGCACAGGTGGTCTCCACCTGTTCATCTAGTGGACTTCAGTTTCAACATGGTCTGTAAACACTTCTGTGTCGTGGGCTGAACAGCCAATCACACGACATGCTGAGGCGCTGTGAGTGTGGGATGCAGTGTGATAAATAACGTTGTGCAGGTGCTGCATGAGAACAACCTAAAACAAACACGACTCGTTATGCTTCGCGACGGTCATGTGATTGATTGAAGCGTTTGATCCGCCTGGGAGGCGTCGGGACAGCGTGCAGATCTTTTGTCTGACCTTCGTTTGGTAATCCACCGTCTCTCTTCCCGTCTCAGCTCTGTGTTCGTTGGACAGCGTCTCCGGTCCGGCTGTCAGCATTCAGACTGAACTGGCTCTGGAGCAGCTGAAGCAGAAACACAACCAGGAGCTGCAGCAGCTGCACATCCAGCTCGAGACGCAGGTAACGCAGATTATGTGCGTTCAAGCCTCGATTTGACGCTGACATTTTAAAGTGAAAATAAAACCCCTGCTCCTCCTGCTGCTCCTCCTGCTGCTCCTCCTGCAGGTGAACTACTACGAGCGCAGTCTGGAGCTGATGAGACAGAGCATGGAGGTCGAACGGAAAGACATCTCTCAGGCCTTCAAGGTAAAAACGTGACACTTTGTGCATTTAGATGTTCTGGATGATTAACCACAGCTGTTGTCAGCCCTGACGTGTGGTTTGGTGTCAGTGTGCAGGCGTCTTTTCGTTGTGGCTGTCAAATGTGACTTCATAAACAGATGAACTGGGCTGTAAATCTAAATGTCTGTGCTGTCGGTGATGTCTTCCTGTGTGCATTTGGTCACATTGTGGCTCGTCTGTCTGCCAGCTGGAGATCAGCGAGCTGGAGGAGCAGAAAGCTCAGGCGGAGCAGCAGGTGAAGCAGCTGAAGGAGACGCTGGACAAACTGCAGACTCAGATCCAGCATGCAGGAGGAGGAGGGTGGAGCAACGAGCAGGAGCGCAGGTGAGAGGGACGACTCGGCAGAGTGATTGACCTTCCTCTCTCATTCAGATGATACGTGACAGTCTGCCCTGGCGTTGAGTGCAGCCTGACAGGACAGCTGGGGCTTTACTGTTTCTGGTATTTCGTCCATCCTGCTGATCCAGCGTGTTCTCTCTCGCTCTTTTCCCAGGATGCAACGTGAGCGGGCGGAGCTGGAGCAGAACTTTGCCAGAGAGATCAGCAACCTGGTCCAGAGACTGAGCGCCGAGAAGGATCAGCTGGAGGCTGAGCTGAAGCTGAGGATGGACCAGGAAGTGATGCTGGTCAGGTGGGTGGTGACCTCACAGGTGTGATGTGATTTAAGTTGTCGCAGTCGTACAGAATGTGCACCATTGTCTCCGTCAGTCAGTATCTGCCCCACCCCTGCTCATCCAGTCCAGATGTTTAGCTGTCAGTCGTCATCAGTGTCTCCAGGTAGGAGCTGCTGGGAGGTTGTGTTCAGCTACACAGTTTAGAGTCTGAGAAAGTGCTTGAAATACTGAATCCTGAACGTTTCTCAGCTAAAACAGCCGGTACAGATGGATCACTGAAGCTGATTTTAAACTTACATGTATGCAGCATAATGTTCAAATCTACTCTGTCTCTGCATTACAGTCATTTGATCCATAGTTTAATACAAAAAAACACTGAGTGTTGCATAAGAAATGTGAGAAACATGCAGGTATGAGTAGCACAGGTGGATGATTCATGTTTTCATCAGTTAACAGGAAGTTTGAGTGAGTCTCAAACAGCAGCTGTATCAGTTCATTCACACACTGTCAGTATCTGCATCCCACTGTGTGGAAGTCACTGTCAAATGAACGCTGTGCAAGCAGGGAGGACGCAGAGCAGCAGCTCTCTCACATGAAGCTGCAGCACGCCGAGGGTCAGCGCCACCTCCTCCACCAGCTCCACCAGGAGCGACAGAGGCTGCAGGAGCAGAGAGGATACTGGGAGGACCGGCTCACCCAATCCGAGCAGGAGAAGGTGCGGTGCGAGGAGAGAGCCGAGGAGGAGCAGGCCAGGATCTGCAGTCAGTTGTCCTCAGAGAAGAAGAAGGTGGAGGAGGAGGTCTCCAGTTTACAGGAGGTCATACAGAACTCCCATCTGCAGATCAGCCAATCAGAGGCCACTTTAGAGGAGTTCAGAGAGCTCTGTGGTCAGTTAGAGGATGATCTTAAAGCTTCTCGTGGCCGCTGCTCTGAGCTGGAGGCCAGACTGGAGGAGGCCTGCACTCAGTTGGAGGAGAGCATCACCTTCCTGGAGAGTCATGAGGTTTTAAATAAACGCCTCGCCTCAGAGAAGAGCTCCGTGGAGGAGGAGCTGCAGCTGATGAAGACCAAGGAGGAGCAGCTCCTGGTTCAGGTGACCCAGCTGAAAGAGGAGCTGGGAAACCTCCAGGCTGCGTCAGACAGCATCCTGCAGGACAGGGAGGTGGTGGCCGACAACTGCAGCCGCCTCTCCAACGCTTTCGTCCAGCAGCAGGCCCAGCTCAGAGCCAGAGAGCAGACCGTCAGCGCCCTGCGGGCAGAGCTGGAGGCTCTGCAGGAGGCCATGAGGAGCAAAGCTGACTGTGTCTCCAAACTGACTGCTGAGCTGGACTCACTGAAGATGGACCGCAACAGGCTGATCCAGGACCTGAAGGACCAAGCCATGGCTGTGGACAACCTGCGGCTGGAGCTGGATGCTGTCTCTGAGGAGTTGGACAGGAGGAGGAGCGCTGAGACGGCTCTGCAAGAGGCTCTGAAGCAAGAGCAGACCAGGACATCGCAGCTCCACGCCAGTCTGGTTGAGCAGAAGGAGGAGATCTGTTGTCTGAGCCAGGAGAAAGGGACCTACACCCGGCTGGCTGACCAGCTCTCCACCCAGATCGTAGAGATGGAGGAGGAGATCTCCACGCTCAGAGACCATCTCAGAGAGCTCAGCTCTCAGCTCAACGGGACTGCAGACCTGGTCCTGAACCTCAGGAGGCAGCTTAACACCAAAACCAGTGAGGTGGACCGGCTCCGGGGTGAGGTGGCGGACGGCGCTGATCGCTTACGTCAAGCCAAGGCCTCGTCCGATAAGCATCGCAGCAACGTTCAGCAGCTGACCAACCAGCTGGAAGCCAAGGACGGAGAGCTGGACCTGACCAGAGAGCAGGTCCTCCAGCTGCAGCAGGCCCTGCGGGACTCCCAGAACCAGCTGAGGACAGCGGAGGAGGACTTTGAACGAGAGAAGAGGGGCATGACACAGCAGCTGATGGAGCTTGAGAAGCTGGTCCTGGCCCTGGAGGAGGTGATGGACCCGGCCAGTCCACACAGGTGAAAAGCATGAGACCGACTCCGAGATCCAAAACCTGGTCCGAATGATGACTAACCTCCATCTGCCGCCGAGTATTTGAATGACTAATTGCATCCATCATGTGATTGAGACATTCATTCTTTTCCACAGGTAGAAGCTGATCAGTCGCCCACAATGCACTGCTGCAGGCTGAACCTTCAGTCTGATTGGCTGCTTTAACTCTTCACCTCATCTCTAACCAAATGACAAACGCATGACAAACTGTTCACAACTCATGTTTCTGTGTCATCCTGTCCGCCATCACTGTTGTCTTTTTGTGTGTTCTTTGTAAACTCAAATATTTGCTTCAGTTCTGTTTCGATGCATCTTGTTTTCATTATTACAAACTTTATCTGGAAAGATGAAGATTAGAAACTACAGATTCAAGTCCTCAGTTCACTTCAAATAACTAACGACACACATAAAAACTAGAAAAGCTGCAGTCTGCACCTCTAAAAATGGCACTTAAAACGTTTGAAATAGCTGAAATGGCGTGAGTGAAGCTGAAGTTTCAGTGCTTCATTTCTGTTGTCAGCCAAGATCCAAACAGTGATCAATGATCAGCAGCAGTTACTGAATTTGAGGAGATGATGAGGATCTCCTGGCAGGACGGGAGCATAAATCTGTCATCTGCATAAAAATGGACATTTGCTCAGATTTAGATGCAGACAGAGGAACCATCGGGTACATTGCTTGAAGCAGACTGAGGCCTTCAGCCACCTGATCTTTAGGTTCCTAAATTAATCACTTTTTTAATCAGTGTCATAAAAAAAATCTGCACTTTTAAATCTGCACAGTAAATTCTTCAGAATCAGATTTTTTCAACGTGTTTCGTCATATTTCAGTAACATTTCAAGTGTTTTTTTTATGTGTGATGATGAGCTGTTGTTAGAGGTGCACTTTGTTTCTGACTGCTGTTGGCTTGATGGCTGCAGGACTCAGCTGGAGGAGGCTCGATCAGAGAACGGAGCTCTTCAGGAACGACTGAGCGTCCTGCAGCAGGAAGTCCAGAATCTGGAGGACGATGTCGCCAAGAAGAGGTGAGAAAACAGAGTTTCAGGTTTCACGTGCATTCATGTGATTCTTCAGTAGTCAAAACTGACACTGGATTTGAAACCATTCTGCCATTAAAGGTTGAGGTTTTGACAAGTAAGATAAATGACTTAATTTTATAATATGATTTCTGTTGTCAGACGGTAAGAATCCAGCCAATGATCAATAATGAACAACAATAAGTCTGAAGAGATCTTTGCGATCTCCTGGCAGGTTGGGAACATACGTCTCATCTGCACTAAAATGGACAGTTACATTCAGTTCATGGAGGATGTTTGAGGAGGTGTGAGCATGAACAAAGAAAAAGCAGTGGTCCTGATACAGAGCCCTGGGGTACCTCACAGGAGATGTCCTGTCCTCAGCAGCTGTGTGTCTTTGTGGTCTTCAAACTGGTGGAGCACGTTTATCCGCCTGCAGGCTTCTTCTGTGGTTTCTGACATTTTTAAAAAACTGCATCAGACGCTGCAGATCAGGTTTACCGCTGCACAGGTCTTAAATACCGGAACAGCTCCTCAGTCATGTGGAGTGATGGCAGCGAGCAGCTCCCTCTGACAGCTGAGCAGTAGTCTTGTTAATAAACTGCATTTACTGTGTTCAGCACTTTCCGACCACATTACAACACAAGCCAGCATTCACCCACGAGTTTTTCCTTCTGGAACAACCTTCGGAGAAGCAGGAAGTGATGTCAAACCAGTTTTGTTTTTTCAGTAAACTGATGTTTTGTTCTGTGATTTCAGTGTAATGAGGTTACATGAGCGGAACGACATGTGAGAAACAAGCTGAAGTACAGAAATGAAAAATAAAGCTGAGCTGTGCTGCTTCTCTTCTTCTGTCAGGAGGAAACTGGAGGAGATGGAGAGAGAACATGAGAGGAGCAGAGAAGAAGAGGAGAAGCTGCACAAAGAGGTGACAAACTGCCTGTCCTGCTGAAAAACGCTGAGGCATGTAATCTTTGACCTCTGACCTCTGAGGGAAGGCTGTTCCAGGTTTCATCTTCCTCTGTGTGTCTGCAGAACTCCAGGTATCGTGAGGAGGTTCTGGATCTGAGCAGCAGGAACCTGCAACTCAGCAACGACAATGCCGAGCTGAGCGCCCGTCTCCGTGGAGACCAGGAGTCGGTCCGGATGCTGCAGGAGCGCCTGGCGATGGTCTCCAAGGAGCAGGAGGAGGAGGGAGCTTCGGTAAGCAGTGGTTTTAATTTGCTTTTCCTTCATTCTTTCCTGTTCTTATTCCAAAAAAACAATATTCCCATTAAGATGTTTACATAAACCCATGTGGAATTATTTATTATATATAATGGAGAAATATTAGTGAACATGGTTTGTGTGGTTTCAGGTGCGGCGGCTGCAGGATGTGGCGATGCAGCAGGAGAGAGAGAAGCTGCAGCAGCAGGCGGCCTGGACGCAGGAGAAACAGCTGCTGGAGCGAGAACTCGGCTCCTACAAGGAGAAGGTACCTCAGCACCTCAAGTTCATCACTGGTCTCATGCAGCAGGTCTTCAGGTGTGGTGGACTTTTAGCTCCTGGTTTAGCTCCTGTGGCTCTGGGTTACTGGAACTTCATGTCTCTATCAGTGGACTGGACCAGGTGTCATCACACAACGTAGTGGCTGTATATGTGTGTGGAGACGTCTCACCGTTCAAAGACAGTCTTGAATTTTGAAACTGGACCCTGAGTTGAGATGTGAACATGCTGAACTTTGGCCTTCAGCTTATCTGACTGTGTGTCACTGTGCTGACAGCACTTCGCTTTAATTTAAGGCTTTTCTATTTCAGCTTGGTCGGCTGCCGGAGCTGGAGGCGGAGCTCAGTGGCGTGACGCTGAAGCTGCAGTGGTTGGAGGAGGATAAATCCAAACTGCTGAGAGAAGCCGACGACCGAAATAACAAGGTCACCTCAACTCAGACTGTAACAGCATGAAGCTGCACAATCAGCTCAGACATGAACGGTTCTCTAACTGCGATGTTCACCTCCATCAGGTGGAGAAGCTGCAGCAGTCGCTGCTTTCTCTGGAGTCAGAGGCTGAGGTGCTTCGCTCTCAGCTCCACGCCGTCAGTCAGGAGAAACTCGGCCACGCCCAGGAAGTGAGCGACCTGCAGAGGAAGCTGCGTGATGCTCAGAACAAGGTGCTGAGAAACAGGAAGCGGTGAACCTGAAGGTCTTTAGCTGACTTCCTCACTGTAGACCCTCAGACAGGAGCCGTCCCTGTGATGTCTCATGGTGTCCAAATCCTGTCTTTGTAAAATGAACAATATATAATGACGTTTCTCAAACATTTACTTTTCATTTTCATTGTGAAAAGTTTACAATCCTCATGCTTTTAAACAGAGAGCATCAGTTCGGGTGAACTGCTTGTAGACATGTCCAACATGTGATGACGGGTCAGAGGTCAAACGGGTTAAATTCACAGTTTCCTGTCTGCTGCTGTTGTGCTCGTCAGGTGGAGGAGCTGGAGACCAGCATCAGGAAGCTGATGAGGGAGAAAGAGGAGCTTCATCAGGCTCTGGAGGAGCAGGAGGAGCAGACCTCCATCACTCTGCAGGAAGAGTCCCACAAACTGAGAGTACAGAACCAGGAGCTTCAACACAAGGTACCAGACACCAACCGGTGAAGGGTTTCAAACAGCTGAAGTGTGAACGTGATCTCAGATAACTGAGGCTGCACACACAAACAGAGGTCAGTGATGAAACTGCTGATGTTTTTCAGCTGTCGGAGCTGCAGGTTCAGGGTCTGGAAGTCCAGAAACTGACCCAGGCGCAGCAGAACCTGAAGTCCAAATTGAATGAGCTGGAGAGGGAGCGGACGCAGGCTCAGGACCAGGTCAGGACTCCAGCTGACACAGCGATCCGACACTAAACGCTGAAATCAGAGGTTCATATTCAGAACACGTCCTCGTGTGTGCAGGTGCAGCGGGCCGATGCAGCTCTCAGTGTGGTGCAGGCACAGCACCTGAGGCAGCTGCAGCAGCTGCAGGAGCGGGTGGGCGACGGCTGCAGGGAGCAGGTGGAGCAGCTGCAGGCCCGGCTGGTGGAGGAGCAGAGGAGGAGTCAGCAGCTGGAGGAGACGCTAAGGCTTCAGGCCCAGCAGAGCAGCTCCCAGATCAGCATGAAGCAGGTAAACACGCAAAGGTCAAGGTATTTCACACGTGAAATTAGCATTTTAGCATGCTAATGTTAGCATGTCAGCATATTACCATGTAAACACAAAGTGCGTGTGTTGTGTTCAGGATCAGCACGAGAAGGCGATGTCCGCCCTGCAGCAGAGGATGGAGGAGCTGGAGACCAAACTGAAGGGAGTCCGCCTGGTTCTGCAGGAGAAGGTCCAGCAGCTCAAAGAACAGGTCAGTGTGCAAACACGTTCTCCCTCCACATGCTTTTGGCCACACTCGTACCATTTCGTGATGTGTTCTGTCTTCATCTCGTCTGCAGCTGGCGAAGAACACAAAGTCCAGCATGCTGTTGAAGGATCTGTACGTGGAGAACTCTCAGCTGATGAAGGCCCTGCAGGTCACCGAGCAGCGGCAGAAAAATGCAGAGAAGAAGAACTTCCTGTTGGAGGATAAAGTGAAGGCACTCAACAAACTGCTGAGAGAAATCGTCCCAGCGTCGCTCGCCACGTAGCCGCTGAACGAGAGCGGCAGCTGGTCTGAGATCAGTTCCACTAAAGCAGCTTCAACATGGAGACATCCAGTACGCAGAGAGGCCCAGGATGTCTTTAGCTTAGCTTAGCACAGTGACTGGAAGCAGAGGGAAGTCTGGATTCAGAATGGATTTCAGAACAGATCAGACATTCAGACAGCAGACGCCACCTAAAGGCTGAGGGAGCGTTTGAACACCTGCTGGCTGATGAAGACCATGAGAGGCGGTTGAAAGCTGAGAAAGGAGCTCGTTCAAGAATAAAGTTTCTCCCTCAACAGATGCTACAAAGAACATTTGCTCGTTTTCTGATTGACTATTGAATCATTTCAGCGTTACAAGACAAACAAATCTTTGCAGGAAGCTTTAGCTGTGGACCTCAGCCCTTCAGAATAAAAGCATGCCAAGGTTCAATCATACTGAAATCATCTAAGTAGTCCTAAACCCACTGAATGAAAGCACACATTAATTATGTTTGAAAAGTAAAATACTTCAGTATGTGACCTCTGATGTCCTGATCAGCCAATCAGAGCAGAGTATGATACATTTCAGCAGATGAAACACTCATGTATGATGATTGTCTCGTCACACTTCACCTTCCTCTTTTATCTGAAGAAGCAGATTTTACTCTCAAACGTGGCTCATTTTTAAAACGTGTACAGAACATTTGTTTGGTCCACATGAGCCTTTAGGGCCACCGTAGTTTCCTGTGATAAGTTATTTTACAAAGCTCACTACCAGCAGGTGGCGCAGCATGAAGCTAGATTAAAACTACATTAAAATGATCTTGACTTTTGTTTCTGTGGGAGGAAATAATCTCTGATCAAAGCACAGAAACAGCAGCCAGGTGTGTTTGACTCACAGGTAAAGGTGTGCCAGGGTCAGTGGCCTTTTAGATGAGTCATCACCAGCCTCACCTGTGTTCAGCAGGTGGGAATCTGTTTCCCTGAAGCTGCTTTACAGAAACTGAACTGCGGTTTTTTAGAAGGATGAAGGAAAACCAGTCTGACCACACACACACACGCACACACACGCGCACGGTGTGAATATTCAGCCATGAGGGATTTACCTTTGTTTTATATATTTTATGTTCTTTTTAATGTCAAAGTGAGACTTTTATTGTGAAGTTTTAGTGTCTGCAGGCAGCTGCTGTCCTGACCACATGTTCAGTTTTCTGGTTCCTGTTTCAGTCTGTAGTTTTTCTCTCAGAGTGAGACCTCCTGCTCCTCCACTCAGCTTCCTGTTCAGGTACAACAAACCAAATCACACCTGTCTGTGGACCAAAGTGTGGGACGGACAGACGTCATCACTGTCTTCTGTCCAACGTGTATGATAATGTAACATGAAAACCACATTAAATTATCTGTTTTTATGGCCGTGTTGTGATTTCACATCGTCTTATTTCTTGTCTTGAAGTCTCTGAAAGGTCAAACGTAGAAACCTGCAGCTGAACGCTGAGTCAGCAGCTTGTTACTCTGAGCTCAGCTGAAGCTTCAGTCTTCAAACCGTCATCCGGACGTTTGACTGCAGCATCTCTGAGAGCTCGTTAGAAAATCAGACCACGTGAAAGTGAAACATTTCAGCAGAACAAACTGAGCGTTTTCAATGTTTCTCTTCAGATATTCGTTCTTTGCCTTCGTGAACGAACGGACTGAACGAAGACAAAACATTTAGAAAAATCTTTTATTTCACATCAGAATATACTTTCAGACTGTTAGTTGTGTTCAGGGAAAATGGGACTTTTGAGCTTTAAAATCAAACACCTGGCAGATTGATCTGTGATTGGATGAAACCTCTCTGACTTTATGACATCAGGACACGACGTGCTCCAGGACGCCCTGACGAATCAGCTGCTCACATTTCCACCGCGGCAGGAAGTGCTGTGGACAGAGAGCCGGATGTTAAGACGACCACTTCCTGTTTGATGAACAGCTGCTCTGTGTGTGGCTGAAACATGTCTACAGACCTGCAGGACTACAGACCTGCTGAACGACTGAACTCAAGTGAATATGTGGGACGTAGAATGTGTCCATTAAAATGGAAAATGATGTGCCAGTGGTGCAGGTGACGGCAGCAGAAGAAGAAACAGCTTCCTGTTCTGACCTGACTGTTCTTCTTCAGCAGGATCACCGTTCCATCGTCGATCTCAAACTCGCCGTGATCCTTTAAACACCTCACCTGGAAAACACGATGATGGCACTGTCATGTGGTCAAAGGTAAACTAAACCAAGACGTCAAAGACGAGTCTCACCTCGATGTAAAGACTCTTTGGAGGCTTCATGTCCTGAGTTATGTCCAGACCGTCCCCCCCACCCAGAGACCGCATGAAGGAGGCCAGAGACTTTTTATACTGACTGAACCACTGCACCTGAGACACACACACATAAAACAACACCTGTAACGTGTCACATCATGTTCACGTCAGGCTGATTCAGCAGGAAGTGATGTCACTCACCTCCTCTGCACACATGTGGAAGCGGACGTTAGCGGGCAGCACGCTGCCGTACTCCCACCGCAGAGCTCTGATCCTCAGCAGGCGGTCGTACCTGACAGGATGAAAACAATTCATCTTTAATAAACAAAACAAAACACACGGGTCACGGATCAACAGGTGAACAGCTGTCAGGTGGTTACAGGTAGGCGGTGAGGCAGCGCTGGTTCCTCAACAGGCAGCAGTGGCGCAGTTTGATGGAGGGAATCAAGTCAGCTCGACCATCAGCCTTTGCCTCGTTACTGGAAGACAGACAGACAGAAAGAGAGGGACAGAGAGAGACGGACAGACAGACAGACAGAGAGACAGATCATCTATTTGTCCTCTTCAGTTTTGTCCTCTGTTCATGTGGCAGATTACATTGGACCACTGACTTCCTGAACTAGTTCATTTCATATCTCCTGAAAACAAACAGCAGCTGTGATTCAAAACAAACAAACACATTTAACTTCCTGTTTTTGTTTTGAAAATATTAAAGTAACCTGCGTTTATTTTAACACCTTTAAAAACAGACAAACTGCAATCGAAAGTAAATGAAGCGTTTGTCAGGACTCACACGTCAGTCTGGTTCTGTTCATAAAGAGCTTCCATCTCCTGCAGAACCTGCCGGAGTCCGTCCTCCTGAAACAAGACCACGACATGAACCACATCCCACCAGGGTCCGCTAACCCTGATCCATCTGGTCCAGAAGCTGCCATGAGACTAGTCCACTGTGAACCTCAACCACAAGCTGTCCAGCCAAAGTCTTTTCTGTTGAGTCCGAGCTTCGTTCAAAAGTCATGACATTAAAACAGCTGGATCACTCGGCACTGTAGATCCAGCACCAGGCAGCTTCATGTTACTCTGTCGCCAAATTAATTACTGAAATGTAATAAAAACTTCGGTTTGGTGGATTGAGTTTCAGCCGAAATGTTACAGCTCCGACGTTTTCAATGTACGGCTTTTCAAAATATTTCAAAGATGTCTGTGTGTCTTTTGACCCGCAGGAAAACCTCAAAATGTTGGATTTTTAAATGCGGATCGGAACAAGCGATAATGTGTTTGGGGGTCACTCACGTTAAAAGCGGGCAGCTGTCCGTCGCTCATCCGGTGAAGTTCTCTGATTAGCTCGATGGCTTTTTCACAGAACATCCCGACACCGATAAACACAAACACGACAAACACAGAAACTATAAATTAAAACTTTATCCAGACGTAAAACTTATGACTCTCACTGAGCCGGTCGATTCAGTTTCGCGGCAAAATCCGAGCTCCGTATTATGATCACGTGACAAGATGGCGTAACGCTCCGGCTGCCGCATTGGGACAAACATCAAACTAGCGGAGCGAGCTCTCTCTGTCGCCCAATTTTAACGCGTTTTTTGACTTCGTTATGCAGTGAAGCCGCTTTATATCAACCAGACTGAGAGGTAAAGGTGTGTTGTTAATTCATTCAGACAGTTTTCAGTGGAAACGCGAAATTTATCGCTGTAACACCACGTTTTTAGGCTGATTTCCGGTTTGCGAACATCGTAGCCTCTGCAGCACCTAGTTAAAAATAAACCCGTCAGACAACTTCCACTGACGGCAGAGAAATCACAGTCGATACGAGCCGTTTCCACGGACTGTGTGTGTTGTTATAAAACTGTAGAAAAGTGGGACGTTTAGTCTGTTTGTGTCGCTGTTCGTTTAAGCAGATTAGCTTCTCTGCTAACTTCATCGTGTTGTCCAATGCTGCATTCAGGTTACTTGGGAAAGGAAAGGAAAGAGTCTCTGAAATGGTAAATATTTATTTGTTGGACATTTGTTTTTTGATTTGCGGACACGAGCGAAGTTAAAAAAGAAATGTTTGTTAGAAAGACCTGGAAAGCACGAACACGTTGTGTTCAGGGCCGACCCCTCATCTTCCAAACATTATTAGTTTTATTTATGTAAAAGGGACAAACACAAATGTCATAATTTCATGTACAATATCAGATTATACCTTCAAACTAATTCACTTCTGTGGTGTGATGGCCGGTCAGAGTAAAAGACAGCACAGTAACAGACAGCAAAAACAACAAACAGGAAAGAACACACAAGACAGAAACACAGAACTACACACAAACACATCACACGCGTTTGTTAGTGACATAAAACAAGTCACAGAGACCAGAACATCTAAACAATGAGTACCATTCGCTGTTAACAGACTTTTTCAGTTGTCTTTGAATGTGCTGACAGAGCTGCAGCTCCTCACCTGTGCACAGGTGTTCATTCATTTGGGCTGTTTCAGGTGAAGCTGACTGCCTGAATGCAGAGAAGCGAATCGATTCTGGAGGATCAAACAGAGTTTACTGAGCGAGGAGGAGCCAAACATTTCAGATGAGATTATCAATGTTTGTTCAGATCTGTTTGTCTCATTCAATGTCTTTAGAATAAAGTGAGCTCTTAACTTCAAAGTTTGTTCTTTTAACATTTAATAGTCTGCAGCTCAGTGTCTCTTCTTTTCACTCTGAAAGTGACAATTTTTCATTTTATTCACTGTTCAGATTTAACAAAGTACATTTACTCAAGTGCTGTACGGCATTGCAAACATGATGATCTTACAGAATATGATGCATCTCTGTACATTAGACCCAGCAGGATAAGCAGAAGTTCAAATGAGCTCAAAAGTAAAATGCAACATACTGGCTGCAGTCTGGCTCACAGATTTTCAGGTCATCCGGTAAAACATGACGTCTCAGAAAACATCTCTGTCTTCATTTCGAAATTACTGAAACTTGAAAAATAGCAATAAGTAACTCCACCTGGTAACTCTCATACCCCTCATTTCACTGTAATCCCACTCCACAAGCTGATGTGATTGGTTCTTCCTGTTAATGACATATGAAACTCTGAATGTCTGAAACTGTGTTTATCATTGGTCCGCTGCAGTTCCACAGTGGAAATGCTCAGCCATGAAGCTGACTGCTTATTTCACTCATGATATTCTTGTAGCTTTAAAAAAACATAATGACATGTTACATCTTATAGACTTGATTTTCATTGGTGGGGTGTCTAGTTTAAGTTTACGAGGTGCACTTGAAGGCATCACGTACTAGGTCAGTTTTTTCCAATTTCTATAAACCGGTTTTGTTTTGGTTGTCGTTGCTCCGACCCTCCCCAGGGGCCGTGGACGCAGCACAGCGAGACCACGTGGTTGTGTTTCCGCCCTGTAATTGGCTGCGGCAGCTCGGTGCTGATCAGCGGCTCTCTGCGGATCTCAGTGCAGGCATAGAGCTCGAGGCACAGCGGGGAGTCAACTCCGTCCTCACCGGCTCTCAGCGCTCCATCGCCCGGCCAGCTAACGGCCTCCTCCCCGCTGACAGGCCCGCAGTCACGGCTCGTCATTCAGTCGGCTTTCCTCCTTTTAATATCTGTTTTTCAACGTTTCCAGTGATGCGAAAGCGGAATAACTCGCTGACTGCGGAGCATGACAGCGGGACCACCAGCACTCTGCTGGACAGCGACCCGGACCTGAAGCAGCGTCCCGGCAGTGAAGCAGCGGGGCCCGCAGCAGGCGGCCGGCAGGGCCCGGGAGAGGAGGGGAGCATGGGGAAACCGTTCAGGAGGTAAGGCCGGGACCGGGACAGGTGTTTTAGCACCTGAACTGTCTGTCTGTCTGAAGAGAAAATTTTCCTTTTTTAAAGACATAAAAAACAAAACATAATAATGGAAACACTAAAAAGCACCAGTTTAGACCAAAATCTGAATTATCTGCTCATGTAAAGTCATGTAATAGAATGTAATAGATGTAGAATAGAATGATGTAATAGAATAGATTTTATGTAAGAAGAATCAGAAAACATCAGTATGTTATGATGTGTTTGATGAAACCATTCATGTAAACAATGAAAGATCAAAACAAGAATAAATAATGAAAATTAAGGAATAAATAAGGTTCATTCAATAATAAAATACTGAAATAGGATCCAATTTTTTTTAAAATAGACATAATGAATATTGAATATTGAAATGATTGCAAAGTGAAAATGAATAAAGTGAAAACTATTTCCCGTTAGCAAACAGCTAATCTAATTAGCAAACGATTTTAAACAAATTCAAAAATGCTAGTCTGTGTTAAAAAGTCAAAACGACTTTCTTTTTAGATCAATCAATGTTCAAACCAGAGAAATGTGTGATTTTATTCACGCTAACGCTGCCTTTCATTGCTTGCCTGTCAGTGACGTCACAGTGTGAGTCAGGCTGTAGGTGGCGGCTGTAGCTCAGGAGGTAGAGGGGTGGTTCGATACTGACCCCCAGAAAAACTGCCCCCGATGCTGCGCCATGGGTGTGTGAATTCATATGTATGTCGCATTGGATAAAAATGTCTGCCTAATCGTAATTGAGACAGGACTTGACTAAACGTATCGTGAATAAAACTTTAACACGTGACCTCGTCGTGAACATTTCTACCCGAGTCACGTCAGATAGATTTTCATCTGCTGCAGCGTTTTACAACGATCAACTCCCATGATCCCACGCTGTTTCAGGACGTCACCGAAGAGCGTCTTTTGTTATTGTTTTGTTTGAGTGACCCCTGGTGGCAGAAATCACATCCTGTACCTTTAAATATCACAACTGTGTGTTGACCCAAACCAGGTGACGTCAGTCTGACCGGTCAGACTGGTTTCACTGCGACGGACGAGCTGGTCGGACCAGAACCTGCTGATCCCCCTCAAACCGACGCACTGACATCAACAGGTTACCTGAGCAGGTGTTTGTGTTGCAGATGGAGTTTAATTAGGCATGATATCTAAGCTTGTTACAGATAAGGGATCAGTGCCTTTGAGGTGAGCTTCCATTGCAGATTTTCGACTGTACGCCTGAATAAAGTGTCCTGATCAGTAGGTGTATGTACTCCTGAAAGATCAAATCTAAGGCCTCCAAATTTAAAATGTTTGTTTGTGGAAAAACAAAACAAAAAACAGTTATTATCGGCCGATATATCATGAAACTGTTTTCTCTATTCTTCACCCATGAAATAGCCCAGCCCAAAACCCAAAACCCCAAAACTGTCATTTGTTGTTTTTGTCCAGATGAAACACTGAGGATTGACGTGTCGACCAGTGAGCTGCGGATGAGATCAGAGGTGGACTTTGTGATCTCTAGACTGAGCCAGGCTAGCTGTTTCCCCCTGTTTCCAGTCTTTATGCTAAGCTAAGCTAACAAGCTGCTGGCTGTAGCATTTATTTTTCTGTATTGAATACTTTTACTTTAAATACTTAAAGCACATTTTTGGGATTGTACTTGCATACTTTTACTTCAGTAATATTTTCAATTCAGGACTTTGACTTTGAACAGAGTATTTTTACTGCATAGTATTAGTACTTTTACTCAAATGTCCAGTGTGGAGGATTTAGTGGCATCTAGTGGTGAAGCCGATTACAACGACTGAACAGGCCTCGCCTTGCCTTTCTGAGCAGTAAAAACCTGCGACTTGGTTTGGGTTTGTCCTCTCTGGGCTCCCGTAGAAACATGGAGGACTCTGAAGAGTATTATTCCTGGTTAGTACGTTGATATTTTTGTATACTAACTGCTGTAACGGTATACTATGAGAGTAGTACATAGTACATGTATGTGTACAGTGTATTAGTGTGTAGTGTGGCTCTGAGGCAGAGGTCATGTGATAAACACCTTCAACAGAAAAACAGAAACAGACATGTGAAAGACGAGTTTTTCTCATCTGAGACCATAAAGACAAGCTGTTTCTTTTGTTTCTTTGCTCTTACTTTGGTAGTTCGGTCCCTCCTTCCTGTTCAGACATATTGTTCACAGAATTTGTTGCCGGTATCGGGTGACTCTGTAGGTCATGAAGGCGGCACCAGAGGTCAGATGATCAGACAGGAAGTGAACAAACAGTTTAAGCCACTTTACTGAAGTGGTTCATCCATCAGACTCTGCTGAGTCGCTTCCTGCTTCACCTTTGACCCACTGGCGTTGCTTCAGAGCAGCGAGACATGTGATGACGGTCAGCGTGCATCAGCCTCTGCTCAGTAAACTGATATCAGACTTATATTTCAGATGACTGACAGCCAGACGTGTAAAGGCAGAGCTCTGCTGCTGCCGTGTGTCTGTCAGCTTCGTTCTTCTTCTGTCTTAATCCTCATTAGCGTAGCGTAGCAGCTTACACGCCGACAGAAGGTCAACCTGCTGAGAGAAGACGCGCTGTCCTCAAAATGAGGAATTAAATCTACATCTGAGCTCCATTTATGCTGTCTGAGGTCAAATAATCTGATCCTGTACATTAGCGTGTATGATATATAACACATACATGTACACAGTGAGAAGACGCAGTGATTCAAAAAAAAAAAAAAAAGGTTAAAGTTTGGCTGAAATTCGAATGCAGCTTCACAGCTGAGAGTGTGTGGCTTCGGCCTCCTCTTCGTCACTTCACAGCTCACACTGAGATGGATTTCAGCCTGTAAGTCATTTCACAGACAGTTTTAGCAACAGAAGCCCTAAAAATAAAGCTCTGATTTGTGCTGGAGGCTGAGTGGAGACCAGCGGGGTTCGTCTCTGATGCTCAACTTCCTGCTTCGGCTCCGCTTTGTTGTTCTTATTCTTATTATGAACGCAGAGGAGAGTCAGATAAAACGTAGTGTGTGCTTATAAAGTGTCCGGCGGTGATTAAAGTCATTAAAATCAGCTCTAAAATCCGCCGTTCTTTTTCTGTTGGTGCTGTCTGAGTCTGCAGATTCTGCCTCTTTGAATCAGGTGACACGTCTGCGTCTCCGTCTGCAGACTTAACGTTCTCGGCCTCCTGTGAACAGACGTGAAGTCCAGATTTAGATCTCTCTCATGTGAAGAAGTAACTGACAGGAAGTGACACATTTCAGCTTCAGTGACGGCGGCTCGAGGTTTCGGTTCTGGTCCGTGTTTAGTAAAAAGTACAATACGTCCCTCTGAGATGTGGAGGAGGAGAAAGTGACATGAAAAGAGGATACTCAAGTTAAGTACAAGTACCTCACGTTTGTACAGTACTTGAGTACATGTACGTAGTTACAGAAACATGCCTGAATATTTCAGGATTAGTTTGTCTTTCTCTTGTTTTTATGACTCGTATGTTTTCCTGGAATCGTTCAGCTCTAACTGTGACTCAGCACCTTTTTCTCACGATGTCATACTTTGCTAGGGTAACCAGGTGACAGCAGCACCTGTCCAGGTTATGCAGCAGGTCGTCTGTCGTTTGGTCCGACAGCGTCCAGCCAGGTGAGACCGCGGTGTTGTCTCTCAGTCGTCCTCCGAGTCTCTGATGGAGCGGTAATGGCGGACGGGAAAGAAGCTGCTGGTCAGATCTTCAGTGTGGAGCTGAGATCGTCCAATCCAAGGCTCGTGTTTCTGTCACTCTATAATTTACCTGGTTAGTTTTGGTGTCACATGTCAGTTATGTCAGAACACACCTCCATCCTGTCGCCATCACCTGTGTGAGCTGCGTCTCCCTGTACTTGACACTGATTGGCTATTAGACGGCGTCTCTCATCCTCTCAGAAAATAATTCTGTCTGAGTTTCTGAGTTTTTCTGCCGTCTGATAGTTTTCAGGGCTGCGTTCCTGTTCTACCTGCAGAAGATGTTCTGCGTCTGTCAGCTGTTGTTCCCTCGATCAGTTTTTATCTTTATTGTCTATTCTGAGCACTTTTGTCTGATGTGGTCACGCTTCACATCATTGCACCTCGCTCGCTCGCTCGCTAACGTTGGGGACAACAGCTGGACGTGCCGATGAGACGCCCTCACCTACAGGGTCCTGGTGGGTCCTCGTCAGTAAACTTACCTGCAGACTGTTGTGAAGTCCAGCAGCCTGAAAGGTGACTGGAGAGGAGGAGGAGGAAGAAGAAAAGTCGTCCTCACCCAACAAACTGGATGACCTCATGTGAGGAGCTGAACATGGTTTGCTTACAGAGATCCTCATGCAGCCTCTAACAGGATCTGTACTACAATATACTGCAGTACACTACAATATACTGCAATCAGAGTGGAAGAGATGAGGGCAGCTCATTTAAATCCACTGGGGGAGGACTGGGCTGCACAGCTCTGCAGACCAACCCGTCTTAACTCTGTTAATCGTATGATTTATGTGAACACCTGACGACCCTTCAGCAACATGTGGACTGAACCACGGCGGGAATGTCCCTGGAAATCTGAGCCCTGCCACCATAAAGACGAGCTGTGGTCCGATGAATGTACAGAGCAACTCGTCCAGGAGACATTTTCTGTCAGTCCTACCGGGACGCTGACGAACTCACAGACTCTGTCCCTAACTGAACTAAAACTGTCCCCACAGAATAAGTCCTGGATATCAGGACACTTTGGACTGAATATGAGACCTCAGACTTCAGTGGTTATCAGTGACGGTGCCTTTCTAAACCGCAGCCGAACCAGACCACAGGCCCGACTGGTCTAAGCTGTAAGACCGTCCACTAAATGGAGTTCTTCAAAGGTTGTTTCAGTCCCACCTGGACGCACACGGTGTCAAATTTATGGAAGTTCTTAATAATCAGTCCAGCGCCAACAAAGGTTCAAATGTGCCAAATGACTTCAGGCCTTCAGTGACCTCCACTGAGGCCGCCATGCTAGATCCACTCCAGTTAGCATGCAGAGCGACACAAGCTCGATGCTGTGCTAAACACACTTACGAAACTGCCTGTGCTGGTGACATGGACTCAGGCGGCCTCCCTGTAGGTGAAGCTGCCTACCTGGCCAAAGCTAAAGCCCTGAAACTGGAAAACGTAAAATACCTCGGTACAGTCCTGGACTCCCAGGTGTCGAGGAGGATCCTGACAGACAGCTGCCATCCTCTCCTCGGCCAGGTTGAGCCTTTGAGCTCCAGGAGGCGCGACAGAGAAATCCTTCATCCCAAGAGTCATCGGGGTGTTTTAACCGGAGTGACTGATGAGATTTAAGACGCAGACATGTGAGTTTGCCTGTGGGTTTGTTTTAGTCACTGCTGCTCAGGTGTTTGTTGTTGTTTCTTGTGTCTTGGTGAGCACCTGGTGGACATTAGGACATACTCTATTCTAAACAACAACATAACACATGCTGCAGCGCATGTGCATGACCGTCAGTTCTGGTGTCCGCCTTTGCTTTTCTCGTGACTGACGGAGGTTCAGTGTGACCTGCAGTCTTATCACTATCACCCACCTCCTCCTCCTCCACCTCTCTGCGGTGGCTTCACCTCTGTGTGACCTTCAGGTTGCAGCACACAGTGTGACATCAGCTAATAATACTGCAGGCTCGCTGCCAGCTGCTGCTGAGCTTCCTGCAGCTGAACGCACCGCCGACTGACCATGGACACACACACACGCACACACACACACACACACACACACACACACACACACACACACACACACGTGTACTGACTGTGTGTGTGTGTGTGTGTGTGTGTGTGTGTGTGTGTGTGTGTGCGTGTGTGCATGTGCATGTGCGTGTGTGTGTGTGTGTGTGGTGCAGGGAATTAATCTTCTGAAGTTCCTCGACTGGAAACTGAATTCCTGCTCAGTCAGGATCAGATCTGAAGGACACAGCAGGAAGGAAACACGACTCCTTAATCACAAAGTTTGTTAAAGTGTAAATGTTGTGTGTAACTCTGCTGTGTGTTGAATTGAGGACGAGGACCACAATTTTAATTTAAAGCAGGCTCATGTTTGATGACACTCTAGACACTTCTGGTCTAGACAGGGAGTGAAATGACAGTAAGACCGGAGAACTTCCTTGTTGCTGAAAAGCACAAGATCAGTTCCTGTGAACTTTAGCCTTTAATGGATTTTCTGGCTGCTGTTGAGTGTTTTCTGACTGTTGACTCAACTCTAGAAATCTGTCTGACAGTTTTACTGCGTCACCGTCAGCTTTTACTCAATCAACACAGATCTGCAGTTTACAGCAGAAACAGACAGAAAGTGTCACGTGAACAGCATTTTCTGATGAGCTCAGCCTGAATACGCTGAGCAAACAGTCGCATGGAGGCGTTCTGTACACAGAGCGCTCAGAGCAGCGTTATCATCCAGGAGCGCCGCGTTAATGTGAACACGAGGCAAACGCTTCAGTTTCAAAGTGTTTTCACAGATTTCATCACATCATTAAAACACAGTTTATGAGGACCGAGTGTTGATCCTGGTGGGACTCCGCAGGTTGAACTGTCCTGTCGGTTTACAGGTTCTTTGTCTGTTCAGGTGGAAAAGTGATACATAAGTGCAGTACAATTACATGAACATAAAATGAACAAATATCTCGACTGATGTTTGATGGTTCAAAATCGTTTTTCCAGATGAAGAGAAGCAAAAACATTCTTATGTTCAGGTGATAAAAAATAAAGAAAACAGAACTGTGAGGATTATAAGACGACAGTGCTGCTGTACTTTTACTGCATGAAGCTGACAGTACTACTGTACTTTTACTGCGTGGAGCTGACAATACTGCTGTACTTTTACTGTGTGGAGCTGACAATACTGCTGTACTTTTACTGCGTGGAGCTGACAATGCTGCTGTACTTTTACTTCATGAAGCTGACAATGCTGCTGTACTTTTACTCCATGAAGCTGAAAATACTACTGTACTTTTACCACTGATATCTTTACTACATAAAACGGAGAATACTGCTGTCTGTTTACTGCACAAAGCTGACAATACTGCAATACTTTTACTGCTGATATTTAAAGTGGGATTTTGGATGCAGAACTTACACTATTTCACTTTCACTTTCACTATTGGAGTATTTCTCTTTGCTGCAGTATTGGTACTTTAAGTTAAGTAGTACTTGGGTACGACCCTGATGGCGTGGAGCTGCACCTTCCTCCACCCTGACAGTGAACAGTGTGAATAAGGCGCAGTGGGAGCTGATGATCAAACCGTTCTGTGCTGTTGAACGTGTAGTTTCAGCTTTGCTGCTGCTGCTCGTCGAGCTTCAGACTGTTTGAATGAATAATTGAAGTCCACTCTCTGGATCCACTGACAGCGGAGGCACCGGCTCAGCTTACCGCCTGCTGGTCCTGAGAGGCCTCGCCGGGTCCAGCGCTGACCTGGATCTCTTGTGTCTCCTCAGGTTGGGTCTGGTGGGGAAGCTGAAGAGGATCTTGTTGTGGCTGCTGGTCGTCTACGTCTCCATCCCCTTCATCATCAAGCTCTGTCCGTCCATCCAGGCCAAACTCGTCTTCCTCAACTTCGGTGAGTGTTTGAGTCAGAACGGATGGAGGGAACTGTGTATGTGTGTGTGTGTGTTTGTGTGTGTGTGTGTGTGGGTCAAAGGTCAGTCAGACTAATATAGATGAGTGAAACCTGAAGCCTGTGTGTGATTGGACAGGGACATAGTGATTGACAGCTGCTGTAAAAGGAGATGAGATATGACAGAAGTGTGTCAGTCAGCAGTCATGTGACCTGTCATGTGACCCCTCCTCCCACAGTGAGGATGCCCTACTTCATCGACCTGAAGAGACCCCTGGACCAGGGCTTGAACCACACACACAACTTCTACCTGGAGCCTGAGACCGGCCTGAAGATCGGAGTCTGGTAACACACGTGCACACACACGTCTGCACGCACACACGCACATACACACTACCAGTGGAAACTAAATTCAGCTACTGCATTCAGGTATGATTGTGAGGTATTTGTACTTGGTGAGTATTTGCAGTCTTTGCTGGCCCTCAGTGGATCGTTGCTGACCAGAATCACTGAGCTTCACAAGTACAATATTTCCCTCTGAGATGTGGAGGACGAGAAATACTCAGGAACAGTACAAGTACCTCAAATGTCAGCAAGATCTCATGTACCTGATACCTGTGTGAGCTGGTGGTCTGACACAGGTGCACCATGGGTAATGAGGTGTCCCACATGACTGTGTGTGTGTGTGTGTTTCAGGCACACAGTTCCTGCTCAGATGTGGAGAGAAGCTCAGGGGAAACAAGGCGGCTGGTATGACTCCACGTTTCACTCCACCCACTCTGTCATCCTCTATCTCCATGGAAACGCAGGGACCAGGTGAGACACACACACACACACACCACACACACACACACACACACACACACACACACACACACACACACACACACACACACACACACACACACACACACACACACACACACACAGCTGTCAGTGTTAGGCTGGTGTGAATGTGTTTGACCTTTGACCTGTTTGATAAACGTGTTGTTTCTCTGCAGAGGAGGAGACCACAGAGTTCAGCTGTACAAGGTAACACAAGTGCTGGAAAGTAACTAAATACATTTACTTAAGTACTGTACAAGTACCTCTGATTTGTACTATTTGTACCATGTTCTGCTTCTTTGTACTTTGGCTTTACTGCAGCTCAGAGGCAAATACTGTACTTTTTCCTCCACTACATTTATCTGATGAATTAAGTCACTTTACAGATTCAGATTAATACAAAATATAATCCAATAAGTATAAGTACTCAGGTATTTTACTTAAGTACTTGTATAAAACTTGTACAAAAGTGCTGCAGCTTGTGTTAGCTGCCACTAGAGGGCAGAAGCCTGAATTCCTCTTCTGTCTTCCTTCAGGTCCTCAGTTCATTAGGGTACCATGTGGTCACATTTGATTACAGAGGTGAGAGAACACCTCAATCAATCAATCAATCAATCAATCAATCAATCAATCAATCAATCAATCATTAATCATGTTTAATCAGCAAAGCTGTCACCTTTGATACTGTCAGTACAATTCTGTGTGTGTGTGTGTGTGTGTGTGTGTGTGTGTGTGTGTGTGTGTGTGTAGGCTGGGGGGACTCAGACGGCTCTCCATCAGAGGGGGGGATGACATCAGACGCTCTCTTCATGTATGATTGGTTGAAACAGCAGCTGGACAGCAAAACACCGCTTTACATCTGGGGACACTCTCTGGGGACAGGGTAACACACACACACACACACACACACACACACACACACACACACACACACACACACACACACACACACACACAGTTCAGCAGCAGTGAACTTCTGATTCAATCTGATTGTTTTGTTTTTCAGAGTTGCCACCAACCTGGTCAGACGGCTGTGTGACAGAGGTAACACACACACACTCGCACACACACATTAATGACGTGTCAGTGTAACTGCGGTGAAAATGTTCCGTGTTTAAATGCAAACATGAATCTGAATATTTGACGAAGCACGACGTCAGTATTGATTTTTGTATTTCAGGAAGTCCTCCTGACGCTCTGATCTTAGAGTCTCCGTTCACCAACATCAGAGAGGAGGCCAAGAGCCACCCCTTCTCCATGGTAACACACACACACATGCACAGCACACAGCAGGTGTAGGTGTGTATTGGTGCTCAGTGTGTGTGTATTTCAGGTGTACAGATACCTGCCGGGCTTTGATTGGTTCTTCCTGGACGCCATCACAGCCAACAACATTCGCTTTGCCAGCGATGAAAAGTACGTGACCTACAGCTTCTTCCTGTTTACAGCAGCAGTGACCTTTGACCTCACTATTCTTATTATAGAAACCCTTTTTTTAACTAACCTTTTTATGAACTCAAAACTTTTTCTTGACCTTAATCTTAATGAACGATTGTAGAAGTTCAGGCACTTTATTGAAAATCAACTTTTTTGAAACTGAGGAACAAAGTTTTCTAGATGATTTCTTTATGAACTCCACAATATTTTCCAGACTTTTATTTTGAAAGTCAGGAACTTTTTCAGAAATCCAGTGTTTATTGAAAATGCAGGAAGTTGGGAGTGTTGAGCTCTGAGACTGAAACAGTCGTCTCATTATCAGCTGATTAGCTGCTCACGCTCGCAGCAGCCTGATCAGAGGACTGTTTCCACCCAAGCACAGCTACTGACCTTTGACCCCGCAGGCCTTTTCACTACCACTGCATCTGTTCAGTGTATCTCACCTAGAGGCTGTTAGAGGAACTGCACCTGTAACTTTATATGAAACTCTCCGTCATTCATACGTATCGTGTGTGATGTCCCTGAATGCAGCATTGACTGTGTGTCTGTCTGCTCAGTGTGAATCATATCAGCTGTCCTGTGCTGATCCTCCACGCTGAGGACGACAGCGTGGTTCCTTTCCACCTGGGCAAGAAGGTAAAAGTCTCGCATGACCACAAAGACGTTTTCACAGAATGATCAAACTCCATTTCAGTTGTTGCAAAATAAATCAACACTGCAGATGAATGGAAACTGCTTGCATGGGGACTAACCACCACCTCCTCCTCCTCCTCCTCCAGCTGTACCACATGGCCTCCCAGTCGAAGAGTCTCAGCGGTCACAAAGTCCAGTTTGTCCCTTTCCCCTCCGCTCTGGCCTACAAGCACAAGTTCATCTACAGGAGCCCGGAGCTGCCAAACATCCTCAGGTAACGGCAACAAATCCACCACCACAGAAAATCATCATCATCACCATTCGAAATGTAAAACAACCCTAAAATCCAAACTCAGAGGAACAGTCCAGCGTTCATTTCCTTCAGATTTTTAAAAGATTTCCTTAAAATTTCCTCCAGATTTCCTCCCTCACACACAAACCTGCTCGTCGTTCGTGTGAACTGAATCGATCTGAAATCAGTTTGTTGACCTTCGGTCTGTTTCTGCGACGCTAACTTTCCTCTTTGTGTTTCGTTTTTTGTCGCAGTGATTTCTTCGGCACAGCTCACCAACAGATGGATGATTCAGCCTGAACACACACTCACACACAGTTTACTGCCTCACACACACTCCCTTAACGTACCGCACACACACACACACGTTACTGTTTGTTCTCCGGTCGGACTGAGCATTCTCGCATGAACTGAACACGAACACATCATTCCTTTTCTTTCCGCATTCCTCCCACACCGACACCGGCATCGCTGGGCTGCCGTGGATTCACCCAGACGAAGTGTTTTTAGGTACAACAGAGCGAAGAGGAAGACGACGATCAAACCCAACTGGAGAGGGAGGAAGTGAAAGATCTCAGTTTTTATGTTTTTAATATTTGGTTGCCGTCGGCTTGATTCTTTACAGTCTGTGTGATTTCATTTGTGTTTGTTTCTGTTGATGCTGTTACTCTTTGGATCGTGTCGTCTGCCTGGAGGGTTTCAGGATCCGGTTTGTTTTTAAAAAATGTCTCAGTTTGACGGCCTGTTATGACTTGAACTATGAATTAAATATTTGTTTTATGTAGATGTGGTTTTGGTTTTTGGGTGGTTTTGGAGTCTTACCGTCTGTTTTACTCGACAAATGCTGCGTCTGTGACGGCAAGTAAAGCGTTCGATAAATAAAAGACGACATCATCGGCGAACTAATGGAGAAAAAGTTTATTTTCAGACAGGAGTGTTGATACAGAACTTCATGAGGCTTTTTAGTTTGAGTGAGTCTGACTTTGATGTTCAGTAAATATTGATTCTGAAGGGACTACATTACCCAGAAGGTAACATCACACTGAGGCCTTTTTGTCGCGTTGGACAGGTGATCAGTTAGCTGCTCATTAAGCCGCTCAGTGGTTTGTTTTGAGTGTTTAGACTCAGCTGTGATGGAGACTCGATGCTCCTCAGTGTCGGGACTCAGGCGGCGGTTTGACTCCCCAGATCTCGTGAGCGTACTCACGTACCGGTCCGGGCGCTGGAGAACTTCCCAGAGGCAGCGATGTTGCGGATCACCATCTTGGTTGACTCTTTGGGGTTCTGAAGGGAAACAGGAAACACTGTTCATGAAAGTTTCCTGGTTTAATAAAATATTTGCTTCTTTGATTAAAAGCTACACGATGCCTGTGGACGAAAACTGCCACAGAGACCATCATCAACAAACAACCAATCACAGAGCTTCACTCTGACACTGTAGATCAAACATTCAGCCGCTGAAATCAGTTCACTTTCTGATTCTGGATCAGTTTGGGACTAAAGAGCAGCTGAGGCTCATGGGTATTATAGTATTTAGAACTGTTCACCAAACTGAAAAAAAAAAGATTTCTCAAAAATAAGACTCACCAGAGACAAAGCAGAAAATGTACAAAACTACACCTGAAAAAATAAAGATTGGTGCATCAGCATGTTCATCGCATCTTTGAGGAGATTGGACACTGAGGGACTCGAGAAGCCGCTCTGGATCTGATCCACAGCCAGCTTCAGCTCCAGCAGGCGCTTGTAGAACTCTGTGGTGTTGTGCCTGCAGCAGGTACAGCACAGGTAAACAGGAAGTGATGTCAGTCTGTCCCACACTTCAGTGACAAGAGTTCAGACTGAGACATCTCTACACCCTGATGGTGCATTCAAGAACACTGATATCTGAGAGTGCACTGCTGAACATGTATCCTGGTAGAAGAAGCAGCTAAAACATCATTTTGAATAAAACTTTATGTAGCAATATAAAATTGTCTCATCAGAATGTTTTCAATCTATTAGACTTATTTCTACTCATTTGTAATGACTAATTTTCTGGTTTTCGGCCATTCGTATTAGTTTCAGTTTCCTGATGCTTTTAAGTTCTGTAGGAGTTTTTGAATTTTTTATACTTTGAAATGTTTAAGGAGAAAAAAATGATCATATTCATTTTCTATGATAAACTAAATCTTGACATTTTAAAAATCAAAGAATTCATTGCTGAACTGAAAATAATCATCAGATGGATCAGTGAAGACAGTTTCAGTCCTGCAGAACTACAGAGTGTAGAGGCAGGGGAACTCATTCATGTGTCCTTGAATGCACCACTGACCGGAGTCCCTGCTCCTAAACGCATCACCACATGACAACAGCTCAGCTTCACTCTGACACACACAGTCTCAGACACACACACAATAATTAGCCGTAACCGTACGCCGCCAGGCCGATGGTCGCCATGGAGTCCCGGAAACGCGCTGCAGCTGAGACGAAGACGAGACGTTCAGACACTGACGAAGAGCGCGAGGAAACCGAAGACTTTCTGAAACGCTTTCTGAGGTCTGACGGTTAAAGGTTTAAGAGTTCTCATCGTTCATCGCTGTCTGCCGCCATGTCGTTCCTCAGTCCACCACTGAGAGGCGCCAAAGCTCCACATTCCACACCTGAACACAACGTCAGCGTCACAGAACAGGTGAAGATGATGAGGAGGATAAAGAGTACCTGCCAGACGACCAAGACCTCCGTTTCCAAGACCAGCGTCCTCCTCCCGCTGCTCCTCCATGTCATATCATATATAAAAGCTGAAAATAACTAATTTCCCATGTCTCCCTTTTTCTACCTTGTATCGTTTCAGCGTGAACAAGGAACACTGAACACACCTGACAGAACGATGGTTACCTGCTACACACACACACACACACACACACACGGTTTGTTTCTTTAGCTGACATCCATCAGACATCCATCAAAACCATCTGAGATTTGACATGAAACACGTGAAAAGCTTATAACACAGTCAGTGTTAGAGACCAGACCAGGTGACCAGGTGAAGGGCTGACCATGTCACTGCTGGTCTCTCACAATCAGCTGGTCCAGATGCTTCACGTTCCACAGTCTCTGAGTATGTATGAAAACCATCGACCGTGAACTGAACCCACATCATCACATGTTCGACTCCCCAACATTCAGCCCTGCCGAACTCGCGTCTGTCTCTGAATCATCCAAAACCGACACGTGTCCCGTTCGTCACCGACTCTGCGTTTGCAGATAATTACTGAAAATTAAAGCCGACGCATTTTTCAGTGGAGTTCAGGACTTCCGTCCCCACCAGAAACCAGGCGGCTTCTGCTGCTCCCACCTTGGGGTCCGTCTGGGCCAGAGCGGAGTAGTAGTCCCGGGGAGTTGCTACGTTTCGGTCCTTCACCAGCGTCAAGTGCAGGTGTCGGTTAAAACTCTGCTTGGCGTCCACCACATCTTCGAGCCGGCGATGCTGCGGACACTGATCTGCTGATCGGTCAGAGGCCCCGCCATGTTTCCTAAATGCCAGCGAGGTTAACAGTGAGCGATGACGCTGCAGAGACTGAACACCTAGCAGGTAGACACGCCCACTGTGAAAAGTCTGACAGAGGGGCGGGCCTTCATTGGCAGGGGGCGGGGTCATCTGTGGAATGTCTAACAAAGAGCTTGAAGCAATGAAAGATATCTCACTCCTATACTGCTTCTGAGCTCCAATTTATTCATTTATTTCAGTGAAACGCGTTCATAATACTGTTGAAATGTTTTAGGTTATATGTTTATATACTAATGTTCCTCCTCAATCAGATCGTAGAAGTTCAAGTTTTCAAGGTAAAGATGATCAGTTACATTAATCTATATTTCCCTCCAATATTTGACATTTTCAGACAAAAAAAGTCAATATTTTGCTTTGCCTCAAAGTGTAAAAAAAAGATAACATTAAGCCACAGACACAAACACCGTGAAGACAAAAACGCACTATTGTTGATGTGTTGAAAATCTGAAGTATAAAAAAAATTGATGTGTGTATATCCTCATACTGGAGAAATTTGGGGTTTTTGCCACCTGGAAATATAGTGCAGAAAGAGTCCATCAAAAGGTACTTGGCCTCCTGGGAAAGTTCCTGTGGTGAACAACTTGTTATAAAAAACCTCACTGCTGTTCTCCTCACTGTGACAGCAACGGGATGGATTTAATGTTAAACAGAGTGATTCATCTTTAAAACAAACTATCTTTGACGGTCTGCGTCTTGACGTCAGAGCCGGAGCGCCATCCATTCGGGACGTATTTCCGGGTTTCAGAATAAAACGCTTCCAGTCAGAAAAAAAGAAACTTTTCCTTCGCTTCGCTTCTCGTGAGGTTTGAGGTGTTTACTGCCCTCAGGTGAGTCGACCCGCTCAGAGCCGCTTCCTGTTGCTGCAGGTGACTTTCATGTGTTGTTTAATGTGCAGTTTGTGCGGTAAAACCTGCGCTTTGAGTTCCGTTTCTCACAGTTGAAGTTTATAACGCGTGTCTTTGCAGCTTCTGTCTGAGCCCACCTGACTCCCCCGGCACGTGAACCCGGTTCACCTTCAGCAGGTCTAGACCAGCAGGTAAAGACCCTTAGTGAGCCGATTTGCCTCCAGATGAGCAGATTCTGGGAGTGTGGTTCTACAAGAGCAGAGCAGCTGGTTTTACTGGTTTCACTGGTTTGACTGCGAGACTCCAGCAGCTGCCAAGTGCTGTAGTTTGTTTGTTTGTTTGTTTAACCATATCAGTCAGAAACATGGAGGATCATTTTACTACAAAATAAAAGCCCCATTCAGTTGAAAACTGCTCAGACATCATTAATCGATTTCACATCTGACCACTGGTGAAATGTAACTGAATACATTTACTGCAGTACAAGTACTGTAAGAATTTAAGTATAAACTCATAGTTATTAGATAACTTGGGTATTTGCATCTCCACTACATCTCAGAGGTACTTTATACTCAACTGCATTTGTCTGACAGCTTTAGCTACTAGTTACTTCCTGTCCGGTGAAAAGCTCGTATCTCCAGATGTGTTGATGTTAAATGTTTGTGCTGAACTGAAGGATGAAGAGTTCCTTTAGGGAAAACTCTCCTTCTTCAGCCAAAGAAATCTTATAGAACATGATGCGTTGCTGTAGATTAAACCAGCGAATAGTGTATAAAGTAGGTCAAAGGAGCTCAACCTTTTCACAGGAAAGCATCAAATTGTTACATTTAGAATAATTTGTGTGTTTGATGTTAGAAAATGCTCATTTTAAACTGAAGTGAAGCAGGAAAAAAAATGAACAAAGTCACTGTTGGAGAAAACGGCTTAACTCATTTACCTAAATGAAATGATGTATGTGTCAGGACCGGCTGGTCTGGTGTGACTCTGGTTCTGGTTCACGTGTTCCAGCAGGATGTCGACCACGACTCAGAAGCACCGGAACTTTGTCGGCGAGCCGATGGGAGACAAAGCGGTGACGACTCTGTCGGGGATCGGAGAGATTCTGGGGAAGAAGCTGCAGCAGCAGGGCTTCGACAAGGTGGAGGAAACTCATGAAAACACACTTTAACGTCACCTTAATGCTTAAACTTTAGTGCATCATGTTAAAAAAATATGATCTAAGTCTAAACTTCTATTTAGTTTTATATCAGTTCATTTGCAGATTATTTTCTTGATTACTTGGTTGTCAAATTGTTCAGATCAGCTGTTTTAGAAAATGGTGAAACATCCAGTTTCAGAGTCCAGTGTGTGTTTGCTGTGTGTTTCATGCGTGTTTCATGTGTTTGTTGTGTGTTTGATGCGTGTTTCATGTGTTTGTCGTGTGTTTGTTTCATGTGTTTGTTGTGTGTTTGATGCGTGTTTCATGTGTTTGTCGTGTGTTTGTTTCATGTGTTTGTTGTGTGTTTGATGCGTGTTTCATGTGTTTGTCGTGTGTTTGTTTCATGTGTTTGTTGTGTGTTTGATGCGTGTTTCATGTGTTTGTCGTGTGTTTCATGCGTGTATCGTGTGTTTGTCGTGTGTTTGTTTCGTGTGTTTGTCGTGTGTTTCATGCGTGTATCGTGTGTTTGTCGTGTGTTTGTTTCGTGTGTTTGTCGTGTGTTTGTTTCGTGTGTTTGTCGTGTGTTTTCAGGCCTACGTGGTTCTGGGTCAGTTCCTGCTGCTGAGGAAAGACACTGAGCTTTTCGCTGAGTGGCTCAAAGACACCTGCGGAGCGGACTCTCGTCAGGCCGAATCCTGCACTCAGTGTCTGAAGGAGTGGTGTGAGGCCTTCCTCTGAGACTCCGCCTCTTCCTGTTCTTCCCCAGCTGGCTCACTTCCTGCCTCTGAAGCTTCTTTCAGAGCTGATAACTTAAAGCGCCTCTGCTGCTGCTGCTGCTGTTAAACATTTTCGGGGGAACCTTCAGCCTCTTCCTGCTGGTCGGCTGTGATGTCACAGTGACCTGACAGGTGGTTGTTTACCTGTTTAATAAGCTTGTTTCATTGGGGAAAGTTTACATCAATAAAAGCTTCATGTCCAAACAGTTTGTCTGTTAGCGTCAGTGCTTCAGAGCTCTAAGACAGCTTTTAGCTGGTGATGAGCTCAATGTGGACGTGAGATGTCTTTCATTCAGTTTCTGGTCTTCTGGTCAATTTATGATCCCTGAGACTGATCCTGAGGCCTTGGAGGGTCTTGACCTCCAGGTTTAAAGCACAGATCTAAATACTGTATAACGCTGCCAAACCACAGAAAAGACTGAAGTCCAAAGCCGTGTTAGCGCCCCCCTGTGGCTGCGACTAGCACACACCTGAAAACTCCTGAAACTCAGATGCTGAGTTTCAGAGAAACAGAAGCTAGACAGGAAGTTATGTCATGACTTTGACTCAATTTGGGGCAAATAACCCTCTGAACATACTTCATGTAAATCATTGGATGTAAATAACGAGCTCAGTGTAAATGAGTTGAAGATAGAAATTAGTTTCTGTTTACGTTCACTCTTAAAAAAACATACTTATCCTTGTAGAAAAACAAAGTTCAGGAAGAGCAGCTGTACAAAATGCTAACCTTAGCATGTTAGCATGCTATGTTACACACCAATGTTAGCATGTAAACATCAGTCATCCACTATGCCTAAATCGAATTGGTATTTTCCACATTACTATAAATGAAAAACATCCATGGACTGAGGTGGAAACTCAGCCTGTTTTCTTCATAACTAAGAGGCAGCAGTCAAATTATAATAAAAACTGGGCAAACTCATGCTAACGTTAGCTAGCTTAGCAGATCTCAACTTTAAATTCATGATGGTTTGATGCTGCCTTTATATTCAACTGTATCAAACAGTAAAATAATGTATTATATTCATTTCAATATAAATCTTAAGAGTTCACATTTATACAAAAGTCAGTCAACAAATAAATTACGAAGCACCTTCACGCTGAGCTTCTTCAGACTCAATGAATGGACGGCAGACCTCAGACCAGCTGCAGAGTCTTTATTTAGCTGTTTGACACCCGCAGAGCTCAGAAACACATTCAGGTCTGTTTATTGCAGAGTTTGAACCCAACACACATACATGTAAATATCAAGAGGAGAATAAACGGAGATCCTTCAGAGTAGAAAACAATCAGAGTCGCTGTCGATGGAAACTGAACAAATCAAGTTAAACATCGTGAGGTCAGAGACGCGAATCCAGTGTCTACTGGTTTAACTGGTTTAACTGGGACAGAGGAGCAGACTGGATTCACACCCAGTGAGTGTTTCCTCTCACCTCTGATGATCACATCGAAGTCTGAACACAACAAGATTCGAGGTTTTACGTCTGATTTACTGTAAAGATCTGTTGAGACTGGACAGGTTTTATCAGAGCGAGATTTTCTGCAGATATGATCCTCAAAATGTAACGTTCTGTAAAATGTGAACCATACAGTCTCTGGACAGTTCGGTCCTTAAAGATTCCTCCTTAAATTGATGAGTAAGTAACCAGAAACAGAGCCAAAAGGAGCTGTTTTCACTGGGCATGTATTAAGAACTGGAATTGTCTGAAATATGAATCTGCTGTGTTGATACTGGATTTAATCTCCAGTGAAGTGCAGCTTCAGGTTTGTCGACACACTGACAGACATGAAAGTCAGCTCAAGGTTTATTTCCTGCTGACATTGTGCTCAGTCTGGCAGGGTGGAGGGGCCCTGGAGGAGTCTGGACTCGCGGCGGTACGAAGTCTCGGCAAACCCTGACCCGTTTGGCAACAAAAATCAGGAAAAACTGTTTTTGGTATAAACATCAGTTTCAAACATTCACCATCATTACAAATGATCAACAGATTCGATATATAAGAACAAACTGCTATCAACCTTAAAAACCCAGAACGTTCACAACAAGATATATGAGAAGAAATGAAACATATGAATGAGGATTTAAAGATTAAGGGAGGTGAAAAGGGAGCATTTTCCCGGCTGCTGATGATTAAACTGTAAGCTGATCACGTGCGGCCGTCAGCTCCCTCCGAGTGTTTCCAGCCTGGAGTGTTTCCATGAGGTCACCTTGTTCAGAAAAAGAGGAAACAGGACGACACAGCTCGTCCCTCAAAGCTTAAATATGAAGCGAAGTGCAGCTGAATCCACCTGAAGAGTCTGTGGAGGAGGTGGAAGCAGCGGAGCGTCTGATTGGACGTTCAGACGCTGACACGCTGTTGTTTGTGAAGCCTGACACCTGCTGGTGAAGAGCAGGTACTGAGGTGTTTGTTTATTAGCAGCGCTAACAGCTCACTCTGGATTGTCAGTATTTATTTCAACCAATCATCATTGCGCTGGGCGGGACTAAGGGTGCAGCGATGGTGCGCTGCGTCTGAAACTTAATTTGGTGGAACGTTTGACGCGTGGAGGCGAGTGCTGACGTTAAAATGGCTAAAACCCTGTTCAAGAAAACAGCTGTTAGCGTGTTAATCGTACCGTTAGCGACCAGCTCAGCGCAGCTACGTTCAGCACTGAACAGCATGATGGCTGCGAGCTCAGAGGTTGCTGTTTCCTGTTGCATGCAGACAGCAGTAGGCCTGCAATTGGCTGCCGGTTAAAACACAGTCAACATCTGGTGAGTCAGGCAGGTCTGCTATTGGCCGGTTTAGGAGACTCCACACTGAAACGTCTGGAGTACTTTATGTGCTGTCGGCTAGTTTAATATTCAGCAGTTTCACTGGACAGCAGCGAGTCTGGAAAGTAACCAGTAATTAAAGCTGTCAGATAAATGGAGTAGTACCTTAAATTTGAACTGAAGTACAGTAATGGAGTAAATGTACTCAGTTACAGTCCACCACAGTACAGCTGTCAGTGATGTGTAGATTTTAAAAGTTCATTGTTTTCTGAACATTTTAACAGCGTCTATACAGGAGGGTTAGCGTTAGCAGCACGTTAGCAACACATGATGCGTTCCGGCGCAACACGGTTTAAAATCATCTTACTTTAAAAAGGTCAGCTTTGGATCCGAGTGACATCATGTAAGACCAGCCAATGGGATCTGCAGGTGAGAAGCTGCTTTTCACCAGCAGGTTCAGGCTCCAGAGATCTGGAGGTTTAGGTTTGGGTACTGTATGAGGTCACCATGGGTGTGGGGGTCTTCAGGAGGTCCAGGATCTCCTCAGAACATTCAGGATTTTTGTGTTGTGAAGTTTATCACAATCAAAAGCTTCAGAGTTTCTTCAGGGACTCAATGTAATGAAAAGTTGCTCCAAGGGCCCAACTGGTTTCCACCTGGTTGATCGTCCTCGCCAGCTGCAACACACAAAGAGGACAGGTGAGGTCCTGGTCCAGACTGTGGTCCACACTGAGGTTCAGACTCTGATGTTCCTCACCTTGAACTGTTTTTGTGGGGGGAATCCAAGCTCCTGCAGCAGGACTGAGATGTAGACCAGGTCCAGACAGAGGAATGGACTCTGCGGAGGACTGACGGACAGACTGCTGCAAACTGCAACCACAGATTACAGATTACATCAGATGTTTACATCACCAAACAGGAAGTGAGTCCTCCTGTGTTCAGCTCCTCATGCTCCTGTGAATGAAGCTGTGAACTTCCTGTTCATCATCATCACAGAAAGTAACTGAGTGCATTTACTCAAGTACAGTTCTGAGGTACTTGTACTTTACTTTTTGATCATAATTGATATACTACTACACTACCGTACTTTCACTGCATGTAGCTGACAGTACTACTGTACTTCTACTGCCCTTCATTGGTGTGAAACCCGATCAACAATAAACACGTCTGTGGCTTTCAAGCGAACAGACAAACGCAGGTTAGAAAGACGATATGAATTTCCGGTTATTAAATGAATCAAATGGTGTTCGAAATCAATGGAATCAAACTCTTCATATGTGTGTATAAATCTGATCACAGCTCAGCAGGAATTCTGATTCAGTCCTTATTCTTGTTCTGTCATAAATACGAGGTCACATCATCACAGTCTGACTCAGCTCAGCGTTGAGGGTAAAGTGCAGTTCAGGTGCTCACAGCCTGATGGCGCCATCTCACCTCTTTTAGCTGCATCGATGTAATCAGACACACAGATGGTTCCCCCCTTCTCCTCCTCTGAACACAGACAACAGATCCCAGATCAGAATGAGTGAGGGGCTGATGTGACAGTGACATTTCAGGAAACTGTAGACAGACTTAACAGGCTGCAGGCTGATCTCAGATCAGGTTGAGTTCATTAAAAAACAATCTCTGACACATCACAGGTTGTTTCTGTCTCTGAATACTGCAACACCCATGAACCTCAGCTGCTGTTGGAAGCAGTGAGAAGCAGATCTTAAACATGTCACCATGGTTACTGAATTCATCCAACACTAATGCAGAATCAGGAAGTGAATTCATTTAATCTGCACATCACAATCTGTAGCTTCAACTGGCTGTTAGTGTTAAAAACAATACTGGAGGAGCTCTGTGGCTGGAGGTTTGGCAGTGAAATGCACCATGGGAGTTGTAGTTTTGATGTCCACTCATCTTTTGTTGTCATGCTTCAACAGAAGAGTTTCATGAACTTCAGATGCTCGAGGACAGAGCAGTATTAGCATTAGCGTTAGCTTCTTACCGATGACTCCGAGGTCGACGGCTCGGTCGTAGTAGTACGAGAAGGCGTAGAAGTCCATGTCTGCTCCTTCAGACACCTTCATCACCTTCCTGTACAGAACCTTCTCCACTTTGGTCAGACACGCCTCATAAACAGGCTCCCCTGAAACAAACACACAACGGTTCCAACACGCTCCCACTGCATGATGGGTAACCACAAAACGACGAGACAAACATGACCAATCAAATCGCTGCAAGGACCTCACCTGCTTTCTGACCCCTCACAGTGTAGACGGTGTCACCGTGCTCCCACCTGCCCGAGTACTCTGGAGCAAGACAGGGGCTGACCAGCTCAGTGCTGCTCCCTACTGCTCACACACACACACG
>NC_092068.1:24885000-24900000 GCF_039877785.1 Chaetodon trifascialis | reverse complement strand
ATGTTTTAATCTGAACTGGTTCCATTTAAAGCTTCTTCTTCATTGACGGGCTCAGATAAAAAGCCTGTTTGTTGAGGCCTGTAATGTCTCACTCACATGTTTTAATTTGATGCAGTGCAGCTGATCAGTGTAACGAGACGTGAGACACACATGAAGCTGCAGAGGAGCTACGAAACTAAAGACTCCTCAGCGTTTGTTTGGCTTTAAACTCAGTTTCCTTTCAATTAGCACCAAATCACAAGCTCCTTTTCCAGATATGAATACAGAAGGTTCCCCTGAATTTTTATTGACAGTATTCATGACAGCGTGTCACTTCCTGCACGCTGGTTAGGCGTCGACTGACGGGACGTACGGGACGGAGGCTCCGGACATGAAGTCCAGGTGATGTTACTGACACACAGAGAAGGTTGACAGCAGCTAACGGAGTAATTTAAACACGAGCCACAAATAAAGACATAAAGTGTGATGTGTCCCACTGAGGACGGGCTCATTCAGGTCAACTCAAAGACGACATTAGTGTCTGTGGCAGAATATTTGCACTCAGCTGCGTGCATTAGTGCCTTTTACCAGCGACCTCTGACCTCGACCGCATGCAGAAGTGGGTGATTAAAGGGCTTGATAGAAACTGTATCATAGGAGCTTTACTATAAAACTCTTATGCAGAGACGCTAAGAAGCAATTTTCAAACAAAACAAACAAGCGTGGAGAGCGGCCGGGCTTTAGGTCGGGAAGCTAAACACCGGCACTTAGCACCCTGCCGCCCCCCCACTAACCACTCAGAGATCTGCATTAACAATAAGTCGCCTCCATTCAGGACACTCGGAGGGTAATCTCAGAGAGGGATGAGCATCCAGGCCAAGAACGGCAAAATATCTGCCGGTTAGACTCCTGAAAGGACGGCTGAGGAGGAATGTGTCCATTAGCGGCTCGCTGGCGGCAGGAAAGTGGACCAGGATAAGAAGTTAATTCAGTAATCACCAAAAGACATTTATGGACGAGCGGAGTAACGAGCTGATCCCACTCAGAGGGAAGGAGAAAACATTTCAGCCTCAGAAATAAACTGACGGGGGGGGGGGGGATAATCGGCCTCCCTCCCTCCCCCTTCAAGATTAAGTTGGACATTATCCCACATGGCCATAATTGCTTGTATGAACTACTTTAAAAGGATTGGATTACATGTGCGCGAGCGTCGTGTCCATACAGAGCGAGCATTTAAAACATGTGATTCCTTTCCAATAGATCCAACCACAGAGGTATTAGTGCGGCTCATTGTGACGCCAGAGAAGAAGAAAGTCAACAGCAGGGCCAAAACTGTGACCTGCGACCACGAGGACGAGGAGGAGGAGCAGCAGGAGGAGGAGGAGGAGGGCTGGATAATGTTCTCACACCATCTGGACATCATGGAGCTGAGGGGTTCACATCTGGATCCAGCAGGGATGACACAGTGAGAAACCTCCAGACTGCAATCAGACGAGAAACTGCTCAAAAAGACGATTTCTGAAGCTGCTCCGCTGTCCGCAGCACACATCCCGACAGTCCTGCTGCTTTGCATCCATTCAATAATGCGACGTGCTTTCCATTCATTATCGATATTATCTATAAGCTCTCATCCTTTGGAGGCTCACAGCCCAACTGTGGGGGTTTCACAGCGATGCTCTCGTGTGACACCAGCAAGAGGCGGGTCCAACCTGGACAGGTTCACCACGGGGCTGAGACACAGACACCTGTTCACACCTGTGAGTGCAGAAAACGACGCTCCACCACGGCAGCTCGGGTTCAGGGGCCTTCTGAACGGATCCTCTCGGTCTCTTCAGGTTTCATTAAACCTGCAATCAATCATATCTGCTCTTAAGCTGCTGAATGCTGCACTTTGTTCACCAGCTCGTCTCTAACTGCGTCTGCTGCTGTTTGCTGCTCAGCAGGCGTTCAGAGGCTTTTCACAACTTTTATTCTGAAAATGACACGATGAGAGCAAACGAGAACAGAGAAGTTTGTGTCTGACAGACAAACAAGGAGCTTAAAGGCGCATTAAAGCTTCATAAAGACGGAGAAGCTGCAGGTTCAGCTGATGACTCTCTGCCAGAGACGCCGACACACTGTCAGCTCGTACGCTGGAGTCACAAACACAACCAGCTGCTTTACCTTCATCTGTGCCATCCATGATGGACACGCTGTCGTCTCTGGACACAAACGGAGACTCCAGAAACAGCGTCCTCACCTGGACACAAAGGAAAGCAGAGTGTTAAAATGCACCTCAGCATCTTTTCTCTGTCATCCATCAGCTCTTTACTCAACTCCACGGAGATTTAAGACTGAACTTAAAGAGACGCGTGTGTACGTCTGCAGCCAATCATTGTGTAACATGATATACAGTACAGTCCTGCAATACAACAGAATCTAAAATGTGCTGCAGTACAGCAGGAGTAGAGCAGAGTACTGTTGTATATCATCAGCATCAGGTGGAGACAACGAAGAGTGTTTATCACATCAAACCTAACGCTATAATAATATTTGAATATGATATGTGAATAAAGACTAATGCCCCCCCCCAGCCCCCAGCCCCCAGCCCCCAGCCCCCAGCCCCCAGCCCCCAGCCCCCAGCCCCCCCCGTGTAATCAGCTCTGTTTGGCTGAACCAGGAACAGTTTGATAATAAGAGCAAAGCTTCAGATTAAATCACATTTTGGCTGACTGCTCTAGTCCTGTTATTACTGATTACTTAAAAGCTTTAATAGACTTCAGCTTTTTCCTGCACGATGACGACGAAGACGACGATGATGAAGAGGACGAGACATTTAGTATATGAGCTAAACGCAGAGCAGCTGAACTTGATCCAGAGGACTGATCATGTTGCCTTGATAAACGAAGGTGTTTTTAATTCTTATGTGTATTTAATTCTTTTTATTTATTCCAGATCGCGGTGAGGTGAAGTTGGTTCAATTTTCAGCTTTGATTCCATTTTTACACTCTGAAGACACGTCTGACATCACACTGTCAGTAACCTGGATGCTGCCGGTGTGTCTCACCTGGTCCAGCAGGTGTTTGGCCTTCTCTCCATCCAGCAGACGGAGGCCGGCTGTGGCCTTCAGGACCACGGGGGTGATGTTCCACATGGAGGGGGGGATGCTGGACTCGGCCAGCTCCAGAAGCTCCATGATTCCCGCCGTACACTGAACAGGAGACGGAGAGGACGGGAAACACAGAGTAAGACTTCTCTTTAGCAGTAGATGAAATGCAGAAACGTCATCTGGTGTAAAAGCAGCAGCTGTACCTTCTCTGGATCATCAGCGTACGCAGACAGTCCAGGTTTGATGGCTCTGAACGTCTCGTGGGTCAGTGCGGGAACTTCTGCAGGAAACATGACCGATAAATAAAACGCTGAGCTGAAACAAACATACATCTTTGGCTTAAACTGTGTGTGAACAGATAATAAAGGCCTCCGTCTGTGTCTGAAAAGATAAAAGAAAGGCAATAAGTCCTGATGGTTCACTGTTTTACAACCACATTTAATTTAATTTTACTTTATCTTTCTAACTGACTGACCTGTGCCTACATTTAAGCTGTCATTAAGCTCTTAATGACAATCCCAGTCTGTATAACTAACAGGTGCTGCCATTAGTCCGGTTAGCTCTGATGCTAACAAAGGAGCCAAAACAGCACTCAGCCTGTGTGATTTAGCTTAGCGGTTAAATGCGATAACGAAGGCATTTGGCCGAGCTCTGCAGGAAACTTTCTCTAAGCCTAATAAACCAAAAAGCTCTAAAACGCACTAATGAGTTTGTGTTCATTTTGACTCTGGCAGCAGCAGAGCACGACTTACAGGCTGAAAGCTCCTCTTGTCTGCCGGGACTCACATCTGGTAATTAATGTTTGGGGCCAACATGTGGATTTTAAATACACTAAAAGCAAGTCAGTGAGGCCTGCTGCATAAACCTTTACCGTGTAATCTGAAAGGATCCATACGAATCCATTTAGCATCGATTAGAGAGGTTTAACGGCATATTTGGAATAAATATCAGCCTCTGGTACAAATATCTGGTCCAGCCTTCAGTATCTGAATCATGAGTCCCTTTATTTGTCCCATGGACAGGGCGCCTCTCTGAATAGACGGTGTCCCTTTGACAAACTGCGCTGCAGAGAGGTAGAAAATTCATCTGCATAATGTTATAAAGAAATAAAGAAGCTTTCTGAAAATTTCCAGTGACATTACCTGTAAATAAAACTTCAATACTCCTTTAATAGACATCTCTCAGCTCTGGCTATAGCTGACATCATACACATTCTAGTGAGAAACAGCGGCTAGCAGCAGTGATGAAGCTACACAGGCAGCACAAATTAATCGTCTCATAAACTGTCATAAAAGTGAGGCGATATCTGGACAGAAGGGCCCAAAGTCCACAGCAGTGTCTCAGCAGAGCAGCTCTGTTGTTAAACTGTCCAATAAAAGCATCTCTACTTTCAGACAAACTGATGAGGAAGCAACAAATATCAGATTTGACCTCTGAGACCAAAGTTTATTAAGGTTATTTTATCTTCAGTTCAGCAAACACATCAAACTGTTCTCCCAGCGAACAAGACTGACAGCCGTCAAAAAACATCAGAAATCTATCTGGTGACACAACAGCTGTGGAACTGTGAGTCTGGCTCATGAGTGAAATGCATGCTGGGATGCTTGTCTAGCACTTGTGTAGTGCATGTCTGCGCACACACACACACACAAAGAAATACAAAAAAAACATAGGTGTTCCTACTTACGCCCAGCACTAAATTCATAGATACGTGAATGGAGTTTGGTGTGGAATCATATTAGTTGTTAGCGACAGGACATTATCATCTGCCATCTCTACTGTACCTTGGTTGTCTATCTGGAACTTGAAGATGTGGACTCTGGTCCCAGTGCTCCCAGCATCAAACATGATGCCATACTGGAAGTTCTCCGCAGCAGCAGTGGAGGCAAACCTATTGTCACCAAGTTTGCTTGAGCCGGGCAGGTGAAAGGGAGGTATTCTGTATGTTTCGGGCTTTGTGTCGCTGTAGTGATGCTTCACAAACATTAGGTAGGCGAGCAGACAGCTCACGAAGAGGAAAACTCCGGCGAACTTTGGTCTCTTCATCACGACTCATTCTGTGTGGAGCTACGAGAGCTGCGTCCTGGAAAAATCAGAGAAAATGATTCACTATCTACAACAAACTGGACACTTCTGACAACACGCCGCAGCCGTCAGTCAGGTCTCTGTGCAGCTGTGAAACCTGTAAAACTGCCACCGTGGAGCACACATCAAACCTGAAAAACAAGAACTGCTTAGCAGCTAGCGAGATGACATAATTCCTGTCATTAAAATCTTTAGCTGAAAGGTTTTGTAAGTGATAAGAGTGGATTAAAAAAAATCTGCCTGGTCTTTAGGATCTGATGATATTTTGAGAAAATGTTTTGGATTTGTACAGGTTACAACCCGGCAGTTCGCTGTGGAGACACGTTAGCTGCTGAAGTGAATAGCTACAGCTCACCAATAGTCAAAGTCCTCACATTACATATTCAGATATTTGAATGGAGTTTGGCGTGGAGTCACGTTGGTTGCTCTGTTTAGTGAGCAGCAGCTAACGTTACTTCAACAGGACATTAAGGTCACTCATGTTGTTTCAAACTTCCATTAGATATCGTTAAAGAAAGAAAAACTTTACACCGACTGTTTGTGACCATATTTCCTTATGCTAAAAGTTAGCTAGCTGAAACCCGAACAACCCGAAAAACAAGCTGCAGGTGAGCTCCAATAATAAAATAAGCCTGCTAACAGCGTCCCGTCCGGAAAACGTGTGTTTACGTACCCAAAAGAAGCCGCCAGCAGCTGCTCCGTTAAATAAACTGTTTACTGACTTTTTCCTTCATTCTTCTGTGTGATGTTGAACTCTCTGCTGTCAACAACACGGCGCTGCCTGATGACGTCAGCGGAGCGGAAGCGGTAACGTGGCTGCAAACACGAGAGAACAATAAAACGTTTGTTTCACCGAAAATAAAGAAAGAAAAGTAAAAAAGGTGGAAAGAATCAAAGAAAAAGTACGCATGATAGCACTAATCATGTGATTTATTTTGAAAGAAAAAAGAAAAATAAAAAACAGGAAAATTCCTGTTTCCTGACAGTTTTCAGGGTCTGGTGACTTTTGAAGGATTCGTTGCTGAATTTGGACATCAAATACTGACATATAATAAATCTGCTTATCTAATTTAATAACTAATGTTCAGTAAAGTCATTGTTATTCATGATGCATTGCATGTCTGGGTTTTCTCACTCATCTATACTGTATGTGGTATGTTTAAATAGAGTTTTATAAAATAAAGAAAAACAAAACACAACTGCACTGAACAATACATGAATAATAATTATATAATATCCAGGTCAAGTAATTCTTGACGTAATTATCATTAACTGTTAATTGCTTTTAATTGTCTTTCAGTTACATACAATCACAATTACAATCACATTTGTAAAAAAGAAATCTCAAATCTGAACGTTTAGTTAGGCAAGAATCCCACAGGCACAGACAAGCATCAGTGCTCAGCTGAAAAAACGAAATCCAACATGTTTCATTCAAAATGGTGAAATTTAGATGTTTTTTATCATTAATGGAAACATGGATATTTACATTTGTGTCTTCTTTATTAATCTGTAACATATTCTTTACTAAACAGGGACGGCCTCCTTTTCTTCCTTCTTAGATAATAAGAATAATAGCATTAACAACAACAACGATAATAATAACAACTTCATTCATCTGCTCCACAAAACATGATAAAAATATGAAAACATTAAAAGCATCAATTTAGACTTGACTTTTACTTTATTGATTCCAATTTGGGAAATTCCTTTGTTTCAGCAGCAGGTGAAACATACATTTGTTTGTTAAATCAGCAAGAAAGTTGCGTTGACAGGATGTTAACTTCTGTGCACACAAAATAAAATCATACTTGATGAATTTGCTGGAACTGCACTTTTTGTTGTTAATGTTTTTTCCTTCTTGATTTGTGAAACTGGAAAATGAAATCCAAAAGATCAAATAAAAGGAACATTGAAAATTAAGGGGTTGGGTGTCTGATGTCATTCCTGCTCTGCAGAGGATGAACCCTTCAGGATGTTTCCTCTGGCACCACCATCAGGACAAACGTTTCAGTTCACTGTGGGTCAGACTGCAGCCTGTAGGGGGCGCTGGCGGTGCTGCAGACTCATCAATTAAAGTGAGAACAATAAATTTTCCCTCCTTTCTGCGTGTCTGTCAGCAGCAGCTGGTGTGAAGCCGCCATTCATTACTTCATTAACCTGTGGCAGCCAATCAGACGCTGCGGTGTGTGTGATGAGGGTCTGTGGGGAATCTGGTGGGAGGAAACCGCTTCATTCACTGCAGAGAACACACCATATGGTTAATGTGTGTGTGTGTGTGTGTGTGTGTGTGTGTGTGTGTGTGTGTGTGTGTGTGTGTGTGTGGAGGCCTTTCTCTGTTATCATTGATCAACAGGGTGGAAAAAGAACAAACTGTTGCACGATAACGATCCCTCAGTGTCTCTGTACTCTTCAGCTGAAGTAAACATAATAATACCACAGTGTAGAAATACTTTGTTACAAGTATTAAAATATACTCAAACTACTTATTATTACAAAGGCCCTTTTCAGAATCACATGCATCTTGCACACGTACAAACAAACATATTTTACATGAGAACAGAAAAAAAGAATAAAACAGAACAAAGTGTATAAAACTAAATTCTGTTTACAAGGAAGAAGTACAACTACACACACACACACACACACACACACAGAGAAACCTGTGGAGGAAAGTGATCAGATGTATTGATCTTTTTTTTAGTGATTGATTTGAACGGTTTTTCCACAACTCGTCCGTCCACTGCTTCAAAGGACTGAATTATTTATCAGCGTGACCTTTATGTTACACCACCCTCCTCCTTCTCTGTGGGTTGGACCTCCGCCCTCCTCCTCCTCCTCTTCTTGCTGAGCCTTCATCATCACTCTGCTCCATATATGTGATTTAATCTATAAGCCTCTAATAGCTTTTTATCAGTTAATGGGTCGCAGCGGGGACGTTAATGGTTCTGTAATCTTTCTGCTGCCTTTTTATTTTCATCACACTGATGGTCAACAGAACAAAAGCAGAGCTGAGTGGATCCTAATCGTCCTGCAGATTTACATACAAATGACATTTAGAGACAATTACGTCAGGTTGAGACATTAATCCAACTAAGTTGTTAATCGACACACAAAGACACAGAGACAGTAAATCACAAGAATATTCTTATGCTGCATCCAAAATGCGTAAATAAACTGTATGTAGAAGTGAAGCCCTTTAATTTCCAACTCTCTTTGATGAAGCTGCTCATTGGCCAGAGCTGAAAATAACAACAACAATACTAACAACAACAATCTTAATAGAAAAAGAAGAAGAACTTAAGCGACACAACACATGAATTCAGTTTAGTTTTATTTTCTTTATTTGCATGAGAAAGATAAAATACTAAAGGAGCGAAAAGGCTTCTGAGTCAAGAGATTCTAAAAACTCAAACAGGCTCAAAAAGATGCTGTCAGGGTCACTGACGGCTTCACACTTTGTTAAACTGACAAATGAAGAAGTCAGACGTCCAGCTGAGTTTGTGCTGAAGTAAAAGTACCATGAATGTGGACGAAGGACAGTTTAAAAACTGCATGGATGCAGAGAAAATGCAGCAGTTAGAGCTGAAACACAGAGAAGAGCTGAGAAAAGAAGTTCTTAATTAGCCGCTAACGAAGCTCTCTGAAGGTTCAGCTCCTGATTGGTTAATGAGTGAAGTTTTCCTCCGTTTCTTAAATGGAAATGTGTCTCCATCATATAAATGCTGACTGAGTGTCAGGCGAGCCTGAGCTGAGCAGGACGGTCCAGGTCATGTGACCGCGGTGATGTATCTGCTCTATCTGGGTCATGTGATCCCATCAGGAGGATTATTAGGGAATAAATTGAAGGATTTCTGAGGATATAATTCAGTATGTTAGGATAATAATTGATAGAAGATTCCACTTTCATCTTATAAGACGCAGTTTCAGTGTGGATTAGAAGACGCTGCGGGGACATCTGGACTGAGCTGCCTTATTTCTGAGCCTTATTAGGCTGCATCTTATTTATTTCTTATCATCTCTGATTATCATCTGCAATCTGCAGCAGCTGCAGAGAGGACACACCGTTCATACTGTCACGGATGTTTTCAGCTCATGTGTGTCACGATTCAGCTGAGAGTCCGCATGAAAACACTTTGAATGTCTTTAATCTGTTTTAAAATGCTGTAGCTCAAACCTACGGAAGCTCATTTATGCCAATAAAAGTAAATATGTTGTTGTTTATGATTGTTAAGAATATTAAGAGCTTTTACTGTTTGATCAACTCTGAAGAAAACATCTTCATGTTCTTTATATGCAAAAATAACAAAGTTTGAAATCTGTAAATTTCATTATTGGTGTTTTTTGGGCACATAATCAATGACCTCTGAAAAATATCTGAGAAAGAAAGAAAGAAAGAAAGAAAGAAAGAAAGAAAGAAAGAAAGAAAGAAAGAAAGAAAGAAAGAAAGAAAGAAAGAAAGAATTAGACTTAAAGCTCTTTTCTGATTCTGGATTATAAACCATCTGAAGCAGAACTGGAGGAAACTCGAAGCGTTGATGTTTCTCGGACAAACAGAAGGAAAATTCTCCTCCTGCTAAGTAATTGGGGTCATGATGACATTTTATAAAACCATCAGAGCTTCTAAAAACCAATAAAGCAGAGTGACCGACAGCGTCTCGGCCGTCCAATCCGCCTGCCGCTGGTCTATTTTTGTGGGGGGAGAAAGAAAAAAAGGAAAAGAAATGATGATTAATGTTATTGGATTATTTACATTGCCCTCAACATGATTGAGCCGCAGAAATGAAATTAAAATGTGTGTTGAATGGGATTTTCCAGGAAAGTCCTGTAAAAACCACGACGGTAATAAGAAATAACTAATTCTCTCAAAGTCGATTAAACACCATCTCATCCTGCAGGAAAATACAGTGCAAGCCGGAGAACAAATAAGATCTGGATTAGACAACTGTGGGTACATTAAGAGGCAGATTAAAGTGTTTTTTATCCATTATTTTCATTATTATTCAGCCTGTTCTTGTTCTGAGGGCTTAACTCTGCTGGTTAGTCCAGAAAACGAGCCATTAGACACAGAAATGATCAGACCTGCAGGACACTTTGGAGCCTGAAGGAGGAATTTTATGACATTTAATGTTTTCATTCAGACTTGTGGAAAAGTGTCTCATTAACATCTTTAATGTGAAGCAGCTCGCAGCTTTCTGAAGCTGAAGATGACGAGCGAGGAAGGTCCAGCATCCTGCTTCTCATGTGAAGCTGTCTCAGTATCGTCCCTCTGACTAGTTCATGGACACTCAGGTGTTTGCATGTGTGCGATGCCAGCGGAGGGAATCTGTGTGACTGACTAACCAGCTGTTTGATCACTGTCATCGTCTCACCTGAGAAATCACTGTTAGCTGCTAAGCTACCAATGAACTGCTGGCAGCTAATTATCTGCACTGAGAACCAGCTGTTTGATTAACACGTGCAGCATGAGCGTCACACATGGCGCTGGCAGCCAATCTTCATGCAGTTCACCATAATTTGGCTGCTTAGTCAAGCTCTCTGATTGGTTACTGGGTACATAGGTCCATCTACCTGTGTTACACAAAACTTTGACACCTAATAAGCTACGTCACTGGCAACACAAACGGCTGCCGTCATCACATTATAAACATTATTATTACTAAGAACTCCTAAATTCTAGCCCACAAGACAGAAACTCTTTGGACGATCAACAAAAATAATCTTCATTCAAGAGAGCATCCCAGTTTTCTTCATATTGAGAGGAAGACAAAAACAATGCAAAGAAGAAAACTCCTTGTTGAATTAATGCTGACAAAAAGATTTGATAAGAACATTTCAGCACATCAGGTAAAGTCATCATTCGAGCCTCCTGAGTGAAAAACAGAGCAGGCCTCTGTTTGAGAGCATCATGAATGAATTCAGCGTGCAGAGTTTCTAACGTCGTGCAGGAAATACATGAAATGGAAATACTCAGGTATTTGTACTCAGGTCCAGTAGTTGCGTAAATGTACTTGTTAGTACCAGTCTGGCTGACCTCAGTCAAGGATTAGCTGTTTGGACTTCTTTCATTTTTCAATCTATTTTAAACAATGGCTTCAGATTAGCCGTCAGAGTCAGAGTGCATCAAATAAAGAAAATTGCATTAAATTATCCCATTAATATTATTATATTTGCTGCTGCGGCGAGCTCCGCTCCAGCATTATATAATGAAACAAAGTGGTTTTACTCACTTATCCCCCTCAGCCCTCATCTAGGAAGGAGCCATGCTAGTAAATGAAAATTGGATTGGCCTGTTATAATGCAGCCGCGTCCAAATGAAAAACTGCAGAGAGGACGAGGACGCAGGAAATCATGTTTTTATCCTCTGAGTCATCCCACAATTTATTCACTGAAGACACAAAGTGCATGACCTGCCAGCTTTCTTCAAATAAACACCCATAATCAAGAGATAGCGCATCTTCAGGGGTCACAGGGAATAAATCCACCTTCAGTGGTCTCAGCATTTAAAGCAGCAGAAGAAAACAGTCTCTGATGTCTCTGTTAGTTTTGTTTCTATGGAGCTCTGGGACTCCATCACTGTCTCTATGTGGACACTCAGTGCTCTAGTGAGTACTGTGAGTATGTGTGTTTGTGTGCTGGACACACTACCACGATGTGCAGGTATCAAGCAGAACACTAACAACAGCTAACAAGCTAACAGGCTAACAAACTATGTTGAGAACTCGTAGCTCCCCGTCGACCGCTGCAGTATTTTTCATTGATCGGGCTGAAGTTTAGCAGGTTCACAAGTGTGAGGGGCAGCGAGTGTCAACAGCAGCCGAGTCCAGTCGAGTCAGGTCAAGTCGGTCATCATTATCCAATGACGACTCCCCACCTGTTGTAGGTCGACTACATCTGTGTTTGTCTCATGTCCATTCTTACTCTGATGAGGACACAATAGAAACATGAGTTCATGAGCTCCACCATCGTTTCCTGTCCTCTTCACTGAACAACATTTCAAGAAACGATCCCTTGAAGTTTTCCCTCTTCGTTCCCGTGCAGAAACATGACCCGATCAGTTTGAGTTCATCCACATCAAACAGCAGCCAGGTCGAAAACCACAGTGACACAGTGTTAATGCACATGTGTGCGTGAGTTTAGCATCAGTCCAGATGTTGGCAGCTGCAGTTTCTGCTCAATAAGCTCATATAAGAGAAAACAGAAAACAATTCATAGTGCAGCACTAAGCCCTCACTGCAAACACATTAATGGCTCCTACAGAGGCAGATTTAATCATATAGAGCCCTCAGAGTCACAACACACACACACACAACATACACAACACACATAACACACGCACAACATAAACAGGTCGTTCAGCTACTTTCATTCAGTTTAAATTGATGTAATCATCAGTCTGTCCTTCCTGTTTGAGTGACCCATCTAAACTCAATCAGATAGGCTTCAATCAGAGCTGTGCCCTGATTGGCTAATTAAGACATTCATTCTTAACAATTAGTCCTTCGACACTCAGACCTGTGTTCAGAGAGTTGATCAGTTCAGTGGACACTGCAGATCTGGATCTTGATTTTGAACCTGAAGAGCAAACATGTGTCCTTCCATGTGAAGAATTAACCTCCACACATGACAAAGCTGTTCGAATCCCATTCGTTCATTATGCACAGACAAACAAACAAGAGTCAGGCAGGAAAAAACATGGATCAAAAAGCTCCTGGTCGTTACCACGAGGATGAACTGATGGTTGGACGGATGCTGGGTGGAACACCTGTGCTTATCTACTGTGGCAGCAGGTGAGTCTTGATTGCGGATTAAGAGCAGGTGTCCAACTCGTCCAACGATGGCTGATGGAGAACTTCTGGATGTGACAGCTGTCTGTCTCTGTAGTCCAAAGTGAAGACGGGGTGAAGAGGACAGAAGACAGCACTGTCCCCTGAAGAGCCTCCTGCTGCAAACCACCACATCAGACACACAGTATGCTGTTAGATTACATGTTGTTAGATTACATGTTGTCAGATTACATGATGTCAGCTTACACTTTGTTAGATTACACTTTGTCAGATTACACTGTTAGATTACATATTGTTATATTACATTTTATTAGATTACATATTGATAGATAACTTGTTGTCAGATTACTTGTTAGATTACACTTTGTCAGATTACTTGTTGTTAGATTACATTTTGTTAGATTACATATTGATAGATAACCTGTTGTCAGAATACTTGTTGTCAGATTACACTTTATTAGATTACTTACTTGTTGTCAGATTACACTTTGTTAGATTACTTACTTGTTGTCAGATTACACTTTGTTAGATTGCACGTTGTCAGATTCCATATTGCCTTGCAGCCTGCTGATCGTTAATATGAACACAGTGAAATGTTAAAGCCTGCAGTCAATCTGCGGCTCCACAATTGACTGTAAAGCTGATTCAACACAAACTTAATCAAATCACAGATAAACTGTGGCGTCATTTCATGCCACTTTAAAGGTCAACGGCTGAGTTACACAAAGGATTCTGGGAAAAAATACAGACTTTTTTCACAGAAAATGAATATTTTCTTTTCTTTTCTTTTCTTTTTTTTTTCTAATGGTGTGTCTAGGCTTTCTCCAAAAAGTCCATTTCCTATATTTATTTAGACAAATATCTGACATTCAGGCAGTCTGCATGTAGGCCATCCACACTTATATTTAGGTTATATCTTTATCTTTTACTGAGAAAATGTGCTTTATGTATCAGTTCTGTCCCTGTGTAATGTCCACATTTGCACATTTGTGGTAAATGACCACTGAAGCTGCAGATCTTTGTTCAAAGAATTGAAATGGATATATGAGGCGGCAGTCATCTGCACAACCGGTCGCAGTTGGCTCGATGGAAGCATGTACAGCTACATGCTCACAGGAGTTATTATAGAGAATAGAAAAGACAGAGATCAGCACTTGAAATGATGTTTGAAATGATAAAACAGCTTTCCATAGATTGTTAATGTGTTTTCTTCTCTTATCTTCTGGATCTTAACCAGATGCTTTTTCAGCTTCACTTTGTCTTTAAAATGTTCTTCAGCTGTAAAAAATGACTTTATTGAGTGTTAATAAGTCATTCGTCAGTGTGGTCACATTAGAAATTTGCACCACAGTTTCTTCAGTTTGTTTAAGGTTTATTTGCTTGTTGCTTCGTCCTTCAAACGACAGATTCTGCAGGTTTTCACCCTCAGATCATTTTCAGTGCATAAAGTTGAATAATTCAGAGATGGAAATCCTGTTTGTATCCTCACAGAAACTCGTCTGCCCCTCTTCTTCCCCCCAGCGACTTAATTTCCTGATAACCTGTTAATTTTATTGTTTTTCACTCACATTACATGATTACTGCAACGACCCGGCGACTCAAATCACTTAATGCATTATGATTGAGGCCAGGCGCTCGCTGGGCCTCCTTTAGCCAAATGACTGTTGATATTTGCTTTTAATTTAAGCAATCCACTACAAGACTCATTAACATGCGGGTAGATTAACTGCTTCCAAACTGAGGTTATCCGCCTCTTAATGCCCTTTCCATGGGAGATAATCCCTGCTAACTTGGATTGGAGGCTACAATGAGATAAGCAGCGAATATGAAGAGATGAAGGAGAACCTGTCTGATCTGATCTGAGCACTCCAACAATGATTGTTTTTCTCTTTCTGCCGCAATTTGCTTAATTTAGGTGTTATAGACAGGCAGAGTGTCATGGACCCTGAAGGCAGCACTGATCCTGCAGACAGACACATAGATGGATGATTATCGATTACTCAAACAACAGCGCAGGAGTGTTCACCACCTCTTCTAGGAAACACTGTGATTTTCTGCTTG